>NC_045543.1:141239726-141346481 GCF_009769535.1 Thamnophis elegans | reverse complement strand
AGGGGACTGGGAGTCTAAAACAATGAGAGACGGTTGCAGAAACTGGGCTTGGCTATCTAGTGAAGAAAGGACCAGGGGAGACAGGAGATCAGTCTTCCAATATTTGAGGGGCTGCCATATAGAGGAGGGGTCAGCTATTCTCCAAAGCACCTGGGCCAGACAAGGAATCATGGATGGAACCGACCAAGGAGAGATTCAACCTAGAAACAAGGAGAAATTTTCAGACAGTGAGAACAATCAACCCATGGAACAGAAGTTGCCTTCGGAAGTGTGGGAGCTTCATCACTAGAGGCTTTCAAGAAGAGATTGGACTGCCATCTATCAGAATGGTGTAGGGTCTCCTTTCTGGGCAAGGGGTTGAACTAGATGATCTACGAGGCAGTAGAAATCTAAAAAAAATTCCTACAGGTTCTGTGCACCTGGCTTGGTGGGGTGGGGTCATGTGACTGGGTGGGAGTGGCTATGTAGTCATGTGACTGGGGGTGTCAAAAGACAGAAACTCCCTTTAACAATGTCCTGCTGGAGCAGGGGGTTGGACTAGATGATCTCCAGGTCCTTTCCAGCCTTGGATTGCTGTGCTCTTTCAGGTATCCTCTGAAGCTGTGTCCAGTGCCAGGTTTGTGGTCCTCCCTCCCTCTCCTTTTTCCCTCCCTCCCTCTCTCTCTCTCTCTCTTTCTTTCTAGCACACCCCCCCCCAGCAGGCTCAGGGAACAAAAACCGACCCCAAATGCTTAAAAAAAATGTTTCCACCATCGTGCAGCACAGCTGATCTTCCGAACTTTTTTTTACTTTGTTAAGCTTTTATTTTTTAACTACCAGTTGGGGGGAATCGGCCTGAACCGGTAGCATTTCACTCCTGCTACAAGGCCCCTCCCAACTCTTTTATTCTGATATTGTCTGGAATGGCATAGAGCTTTCCTGCTTGAGTCAGAAATGGTGCAGAAATGGTCTCCTGCTTGGGCGGGAGGGGGCGGGTTGGATAGAGGTGGGTTCCTACCAGTTCGCACCAGTTCGGTAGAACCGTTCGTCAAATCTACCGAACCGGTTAGAAGAGGTTCCACCAGTGGACCCGAAAGAGGCCACACCTACAGAAGAGGTTCCAAAAATTTTTGAAACCTACCACTGACACACACACACACAAACAGAAGAGAGAGAGACAGACAGACTCACACAGAGAGAGAAAGAGAGGAATAAATAAATAAATAAAAAAATAAAAGAAAGAAAAAGTGAGAGATGAAAGAAAAAAAGGAAAAAGGACAGAGACAAAAGGAAGGGGAGAGAGAGAGAGAGAGAGAGAGAGAGAGAGAGAGAGAGAGAGAGAGAACACATGGCAAGCCACTCCCACCAGGTCACGGCCGCAAGCCACTCCCACAAAGGAGGTCACACCCACAGATAGGTTCCAAAATTTTGTAAAACCCACCATTCTCTCTCTCTCCTCTCTCATACACACACACACACACACACACCCACAGACAGACTCACAGAGAGAAAGAGAAAGAAAGAAGATAAATGAATAAAAAAAGAAAAAAGAAAGAAACGTGAGAAGAGATGAAAGAAAAAAGGAACAGAGAGACAAAGGAGAGAGAGAGAGAGAGAGAGCGCGAGAGAGAGAGAGAACACATGGCCAGCAAGCCACTCCCACAAAGGAGGCCACACCCACAGAGTAGGTTCGAAAATTTTTTTGAAACCCACCACTGGGGTTGGACTAGATGACCTACGAAGTCCCTTCCAAACTCCATTATTCCCATTATTCCGTCAGTTCTGTGTGAACATGAAGATGACTAAGAGGGAACATATGGTTGGATCACTGGAAAAAAACACCAATCACTAAAGTAGGGCTGCACGTGTGTGTGTGTGTGGTGTGTGTGTCTGTGTGTCTGTGTGTCTGTGTGTCTGTGTGTTCTGTGTTGTTTTCTCTCTCTCTCTCTCTCTTTCTGTGTGTCTGTGTGTGCGTTTCTTTCCCATCAGTAACCAGGAGGGAAGGAATTACTGCGTTCTCCGTGACCTTGCTCGATACGAGGTGACTGCGGCAACCGAGCAAGGCAAAATGCATTTACATTCGTGCCGGTTGCATTTGATTAGTAGAAGAAACAGCAGACAAGTGTGTCTTTGTGCACCCCAGCAGGATCCCAGTTTCACACTTCTTCTCTTTCGGCACCAGGCTCGAGGTGAATTAAAAGCAGAGGGTGAGGAGGCTTTTTTTTTTTTTTTTTTAAAACACCCAAAATGCTGTCCTCATTTTATCCCACCAATCCTTATTTTTCTCCCCCTGTTGCTCCCGGGATAACCAGGGACACTGAATTGCTCAGTTCCAGCTTTATTTTCCAGGTGTTAAAAATGCCCTTCGTGGGTGTCAACGGGCGGGAGAGCTTGCAAAAATCCAGATTACGGGCCGCAAGAAAGATTCCCTTCAGACGGCGAGAGAAGGAATGGCAGAGCCGTAGGGAAGGGTGAAAAAGAAGGATCAGACTAGAAGAGATGTGGGCATTTTATGCCCTCCAGGGCCACATCCCGCCCTTTGGCTCCTGCCTGGACTACCTGAGGTCATTGGAATTTAAAAATTAAATGTAAATAAGTGTACACCGTTCACAGAATACACCATTGCATTTAGAGGGATGTGAGAGCATGTTCTAATATCTCACAAAGATGGGGGGGGGGGCAACCTATTCTCCAAAGGAGCTTAGAACAAGAAGCAGTGGGTGGAAACTAATCAAGGAGAGAAGCAACCGATGAAAGAAATGTCCTTCTGGGTTCGGCTCCAAGTGGGGAAAAGACACTGGAGACATGGAGGCTGCTTGGAAAGATGGTTTTACTGGTGGACAGGCCACATGGCTTGAGCCCTGAACAGAAAAGGTGATCACATGCTTCAATGTTGGTGGAGAAGAAGAGAAGGGAAGGAAGGGCTGAGATGCTGAGTCCCTGGTTTTATGCCCTCTCTGGCCTTTGATCTTGAGCTTGTATTCTGATTGGTTGTCAGACTCCCATGGGCTGTGCAGGGGCAACTCTCTAGGCTGCGTGTTGAATCCAGGTTTGGTTCAGTTCTCAGATGCCATGTGGTCAGTTGGGTAAAGGGCCAATATTATCATGCTTTAATCCCATCCCCCCTGGAGCTGAAGTGGAGAAGTCTTTATTATGTAAAGGGACTAGCTCGGCCTTCTTAATGGCCCATTGACAAAGTGGGATGGGCAGGAAGCTACAGGCAGCTACTCTGTCTTTTAAAACATGCAAAACATGCACTTCCAAGAAATATTCTGCCTTTTCAATATTTCCTAGGATATTTCACTTCTCAGGGAGAGGGCTGGGTGATAATGAGCCAAGGTGGCGCAGTGGTTAAATGCAGCACTGCAGGCTACTGCTAGATCAGCAGTTCAGCGGTTCAAATCTCACCGGCTCAGGGTTGACTCAGCCTTCCATCCTTCCGAGGTGGGTAAAATGAGGACCCAGATTGTTGAGGGCAATATGCTGACTCTCTGTAAACCGCTTAGAGAGGGCTGAAAGCCCTATGAAGCGGTATATAAGTCTACTGCTATATTGCTATAACTTCGCACACAACTTAGAACTAAGGACAAATTTCCTAACACTGAAAACTATCAGTGAAACAACTTGCCTCCAGAAGTGAGTGCTTCATCACTGGAGGTTTTTAAGAAGAGATTGAACAACCATTGTCTGAAATGGTGTAGGGCCGGGATGGTGAACCTATGCCATGTGCCATAGGTTGCATAGGTGGTGGCACGCGGAGCCATATTTGCTGGCACGGCAGCCGTCTACTCCGGAGCGCATGCGTGTGCTGGCCAGCTGATTTTTGACCTTTCAGAGGCCTGTGGGAGGCCATTTCTGCCCTCCCCTGGCTTCAGAAAACCCTCCGGAGCCTAGAGAGGGTGAAAGACAGGCCCAATGAGTCAACCGGAAGTTCGGAAATGGTCCGTTTCCGCCTTCCGGAGGGCCTCTAGGGAGCGGGGGAGGCCTCAGGAAAGCTACTGGAGCCTGGGGAAGGCAAAAACTCCCATGGGTGAGTGTTGTGGCCCAGCAGGAGCCGTTGGAGCTGCCGCCAGACTCCGACAACGAGGGTCTTATGAGTCGGCCCTGGAGGAGTGGAGGACCCTGGACAGGGTTCCGACTCTGAGCAGGGCGAGGAGAGACTGGTTGGCCACCAGGTGGCGCCTGAGCCTTGGATCAGTGGGGAGAGACAAGAGTGAGTGATCCAGAAAACACCTGTAAGTTGTTCCGGGATGCACGCCGTCGAAGGGCTACTCGGCGGTCAAGAACAATGGCGTAATCACCGGAGCTCAGCTGATGCTCATTAAGATCTTCTCCTGATTATAAAAGACTGCTTGTGCCACGCCCTTTTGCAGAAGTCAATGTTCAGGATTCAGAGAAACCAACTTGGAGAATTGGTTTGCTGTGAGAGCTTGTTTGCATTGCCTAGGCTTGTAGGACTTGCTGCCAGAGTGCTTATCTCTTTGTTTATTTTGGGCTTGCAGCCAAGGAGAGCCTGGACTGATTAAAAGTATTCTTATTTACATTGGTTTCGGCTTTCGTTCCTGGACGGAGAAAGGGGGGTCAGAACAGGTAGGTGTGTGAGTGTCACGAGTGCATGCGCAGGTGGGTGGGGCCCGCCTGCGTGTGCGATAGGATGCACACACACAATTTTGACAGCCTTTAAAAAAAAGGTTATCATCACTAGTGTAGGGTCTCCTGCCTGAGCAGGCTTGAACAAGAAGACCTCCAAGGTCCTTTCCAACTCATTGGAACGCATTGGAACACAATCCAACTTATTATGCTTTTATTTTGCAAATGAGTACTATTTTTTTTTTCAATGTATGCATGTGTATCCATGTCTACTTGAGAGACCGCCTCCTGCCAATTACCTCCCTTCGACCTATTAGATCGCACAGATTAGGCCTCCTCCGAGTTCCATCCGCCAGTCAGTGCCGACTGGCGACTACGCGGAGGAGAGCCTTCTCAGTAGCAGCTCCGACCCTTTGGAACGATCTCCCCGTGGAGAATCGCACCCTCGCCACCGTCCAGACCTTCCGCACAGCCCTTAAGATCTGGCTATCCCGTCAGGCCTGGGGATAAAGATTCTAATCCGCCCCACCCGAATGTTGAATGAAGTTGTGTTTTATCGTTTTATTTTTTTACTCACGTATTGTCTTATGTTTTGTCTTGCACTCCCCCTCCCATGAATTGTAAGCCGCCCTGAGTCCCCTCAGGGAAAAGGGCGGCCTATAAGTAATAAATAAAATCTAAAATCTAAATCTATGCACCTTCACTGTAATATGTGGGTCCTATTGGTTCGGCCTTCCGCAACAGACCAGGTTTCTCAATTTTGTGCCCGTGAAAATTACGGTAATTTCTCACCCCTGGCCTAGAAACACTACATAGCCAAAAAACCCAAACCCCATTTGACTCTTTTCTAACTCTTCCATTTATTTATGTGTATCCTGCCTTTATTATTTTTACAAATAACTCAAGAATGGCAAATATATCCAACATACCTTCCACCTCGTAATTTTCCAGCAACAACAATCCTGTGAGGTGGGTTGGGCAGAGAGTGATTGGCCCAAAGTCTGCAGGCAAGTTTCATGGCTTAGAGCAGTGTTTCTCAACCTTGGTGACTTGAAGTCCTGTGGACTTCAACTCCCAGAATTCCCCAGCCAGCTATGCTGGCTGGGGATTCTGGGAGTTGAAGTCCACAGGACTTCAAGTCATCAAGGTTGAGAAACACTGGCTTAGAGTGTTAGAACTCAGAGTCTCCTCGTGATTGGCCCACAGCCACCCAGCTGGCTTTCATGCCTAAGGTGGGACTAGAACTCACAATCTCCTCTGATTGGCCCGAAGACACCCAGCTGACTAGAACTCAAGTCTCCTTGTGATTGGCCCACAGCCACCCAGCTAGTTTTCATGCCTAAATTGGAACTAGAACTCACAGTCTCCTCGTGATTGGCCCACAGCCATTCACTTGGGTTTCATGCCTAAAATGGGACTAAAACTCACAGTCTCCTTGTGATTGGCCCACAGCCACTTAGCTGGCTTTCATGCCTAAGGCGGGACTAGAACTCACAGTCTCCTCGTGATTGGCCTGAAGTCACCCAGCTGACTAGAACTCAAGTCTCCTTGTGATTGGCTCACAGCCACCCAGCTAGTTTTCATGCCTAAATTGGGACTAGAACTCACAGTCTCCTCGTGATTGGCCCACAGCCACCCAGCTGGTTTTCATGCCTAAGGCAGGACTAGAACTCACAGTCTCCTCGTGATTGGCCTGAAGTCACCCAGCTGACTAGAACTCAAGTCTCCTTGTGATTGGCCCACAGCCACCCAGCTAGTTTTCATGCCTAAGGTGGGACTAGAACTCAGAGTCTCCTTGTGCTTGGCCCACAGCCACCCAGCTGGCTTTCATGCCTAAGGCGGGACTAGAACTCAGTCTCCTTGTGATTGGCCCACAGCCACCCAGCTGGCTTTCATGCCTAAGGCGGGACTAGAACTCACAGTCTCCTTGTGATTGGCCCACAGCCACCCAGCTGGCTTTCATGCCTAAGGCGGACTAGAACTCAGTCTCCTTGTGATTGGCCCACAGCCACCCAGCTGGCTTTCATGCCTAAGGCGGACTAGAACTCAGAGTCTCCTTGTGATTGGCCCACAGCCACCCAGCTGGCTTTCATGCCTAAGGCGGGACTAGAACTCAGTCTCCTTGTGATTGGCCCACAGCCACCCAGCTGGCTTTCATGCCTAAGGCGGACTAGAACTCAGTCTCCTTGTGATTGGCCCACAGCCACCCAGCTGGCTTTCATGCCTAAGGCGGGACTAGAACTCAAGTCTCCTTGTGATGGCCCACAGCCACCCAGCTAGTTTTCATGCCTAAGGCAGGACTAGAACTCACAGTCTCCTCGTGCTTGGCCCACAGCCACCCTGCTGGCTTTCACGCCTAAGATGGGACTAGAACTCACGTCTCCTTGTGATTGGCCCACAGCCACCCAGCTAGCTAGAACTCACAGTCTCCTCGTGATTGGTCCAAAGTCACCCACCTGGTTTTTATGCCTAAGGCGGGACAAGAACTCACAGTCTCCTCGTGATTGGCCCGAAGTCACCCAGCTGACTAGAACTCAAGTCTCCTTGTGATTGGCCCACAGCTACCCAGCTGGCTTTCATGCCTAAAGTGGCACTAGAATGCAAACGTGCTCACTGTACATTTTAAGAAGACTAGACAGTCACTTTTCTGAAATAGCACAGGTTCGCCTGCTTGAGCAGGGGCTGGACTAGAAGACCTCCAAGGTCCCTTCCAACTCTATTCTATTCTAAGCTTCTTTGGTTCGGACTGAAATGGTGGAGAAAGGATGAATTCCTTCCGTTCTCCACCATTCAGTCAGAACTGAAGCTTCTTGGATGAGAAGCGAAATGTCTTCGAGGAAAACAAAGAAAGTCACGTTTCCTTTGAACCAAAACCTGAATGACGAAGAATCTCTATATTTATTTTGTTCACTTATTTGCTGGAAGTGTTTCATTCTGCATGGCAGGAGGGGGGAGCTCCCTAAAGCACCTCACGAGAGCACTGGGAGAGACATGAATCAAAATTGCTGGCAGAATAAATGATAGGATTGGATTATTAGTCAGGGAGGGAAAAAAGGCTGCATTTCTACTGACTCATAATGCACAATGTGAGCCCTTTAGTCATTCTTCCATTCTTTTTCAAGCTTTTTTCCCCTTTGTGTAGGAATAAATAGGAGATTATCACCAGCGGCTATAAGAGAAAATGTACTTGTGTTCCTGGAAATGGCTGCGTGGTTGAACAGCTGTCATCCAAATCTATTTTTCCCTGATTTAATCACAGTTTTGCCTGTGTACAAGCATTGTGTTTTGTATTTCTTTGAGTTCCGGACAAGGTAAGTGAAGGCAGCATGTTCACAGAATACGTTTCTCCTATGCATTTGGATACTTATTTTGCTCATTTCTCCAGGGACAATTGAAAGAAAAAGAGAGAGAATGATAAGATCTCCTTGGCCATTCCAGCAGCAAACCGTGTATTGTGTTCCCCTAAATGGTTTCTCCAAAAAGCAACTGTTTGGGGGTTTTTTCCCCCTTGAAAACGTTTTGCTTTTCATTCAAGAAGCTTCTTCTTCGGTTCTAGCTGACTGGTAGGGAGTGGAAGGAGTTTCATTCTGCAAAGAATATAAACTCTTCCATTCTCCAGCACTCAATTAGAACTGAAGAAGCTCCTTGGATAAGAAGTGAAACAGGATGGAGGGAAAGAGGAAGGGAGGAAGGAGGGGGGAGGAAAGAGGGGAGTGGGGGAGGAAAGGGGAGAGTGGGGGAGGGAGGGAGAAAGAGGGAAAGAGGAGGACGGAGGAAGAAGGAAGGTGGGAGAGGAGGAAAGAGGGAGATGGGGAGAGGGAGGGAGGGAGGAAAGGGAGAGGGAAAAAGAAAGGAAGGGAGAGGGAGAGGAGGAAGAGAGAGGGTGGAAGAGGAGAAGTACGGAAAGAGGGAGGGTGGGGAAGAGAGAAAGTAAGAAAAGAGGGAGGGAGGGAGGGAGAGTGGGGGGAGGAGAAGGAGGGAAAGAGGAGGGATGGAGAAGAAGGAAGGTGGGAGGGAGAAGAGGGAGATGGAGGGAGAGAGGGAGGGAGGAAGGAAAGAACGAGAGAGGGAGGAAAGAGGGGGGTGGAAGAGGAGAAAGTAAGGAAAGAGGGAGGGTGGGGAAGAGAGAAGTAAGAAAAAGGAGGGAGAGGGTTAGAGGGAGGAAGGAAGAAGGAGGAAGGAAGGAAGGAAGGAAGAAGGAAGGAAGGAAGGAGGAGGAAGGAAGGAAGGAACAGCAACAGCATTAGATATATACGTGGTTCCATAGTGCTTTATGGCACACTCTGGTAGTTTACAATGTCAGCATATTGCCCCAATAATCTGGGTCTCATTTTAACACCGACCTCCCCCGCAAAACGGAAGACTGAATCAAACTTGAGCTATGTACACCTTATGAACAAAAATCATTACTCGTTTTGCTACATGTTTTTCAATTAGCTCATCTCAAACGACCTAAAATAATAAAAATAATTGATAGGATCTTCTTGAATTGACACTGTATTGTTTGGGTTGAAAGCCGTCCAATCATAAAAGTTGGCTAAGAAATGCATAGGATAAAACAGATGCTTTTTAAAAAGAGAATTATCATACAATGAGTACATTTCCCATAAGTGAATGCAGAAAGTTGCTGGGGTGGTGGTGGGGGGACAAACACACATAACTTTTCAATTGCATTTATTTTTCAAATGGAATTGACAGAACTGGCTTTATTTATTAAATGTTCATCTCCCAAGCATAGTTAACACAGTAGCTGATGAAAATAATCCTGACTGCTATTTTTCAAAAGATATGGCTTACATCAATTTATAGGCTTTCTTTCACGTCGTACATACATTAAAGAGGGAAAATTTCCAAATTATAAAAGTTTATGTTTGAAGGCTTGAGCAAATGAATAGTGGGTAAAAACAGGAGCATTTGTATATCTATAAACTGCAAAAAAAAAAAATTCCTACTTCCAATGCCTTACTGGATCCAAGCCAGACAAACACAATCAATTGTACCTGTGTGTGCATTTTTTAAATTTGCATCCTGAGCTACGTGAATAGCACAAGAATAAACTGTCTCGCCAACAGAAGTTTTGTATCTCCCTTCAGAGGTGGGTTCCTACCGGTTCGCACCAGTTCGGTAGAACCGAATTCGTGAAATCTACCGAACCGGTTAGAAGAGGTTTCCACCCGAAAGCAGGCCACACCTACAGAAGAGGTTCCAAAAATTTTGAAACCTACCACTGACACACACACAAACAGAAAGAGAGACAGACAGACGACAGACTCACACAGAGAGAGAAAGAGAAAGAAAGAAAGATAAAAAAAAGTGAGAGATGAAAAAAAAAAAAAAAAACGACAGAGAGACAAAAGGAAGGGGAGAGAGAGAGAGAGAGAGAGAGAGAGAGAACACATGGCCGGCAAGCCACTCCCACCAGGTCACATGGCTGGCAAGCCACTCCCACAAGGAGGTCACACCCCAGAGTAGGTTCAAAAAATTTTTGAAACCCACCCTCACACAGACACAACACACAACACACCACACACAACACACAAGACTCATACGAGAGAGAAAGAGAGAGAAAGGAAGGAAGAAAGAAAGAAAGAAAGAAAGAAGAAAGAAAGAAAGAAAGAAAGAAAGAAAGAAAGAAAGAAAAAAAGAAAGAAAAAGTGAGAGATGAAGAAAAAGGAAAAAAGGACAGAGAGACAAAAGGAAGGAAGGAAGAGAGAGAGAGAGAGAGAGAGAGAGAAGAAAACCATGGCTGGTAAGCTGCCCGGAGTACTCCGGGATTGGGTGGCCTACAAATCGATTTAATAAATAAATAAATCAATTTAATAAATAAATTTGGGCTCAAGGTCGAAGACTTTCTGCAATGGGGCAGGTCTTGCAAAGTAAAGGAAATACGTTTATCCTATTTATCAACTTGCCTCTGCAGCCCTATACACAATCTCTTTGACAGGTTGGCTCCACTTCACAGTGAACAGCAATTAACAACACATAAATAACATAATCCATAAACATTAAGAATCTTCATGGCTTTCTAGAAAACATTGGAGCAATGGCCTTATACTGCAGGAAAAAAACACCCTGATAAAGTTTAATATTACTGATATCTACTTACATCCTTCCTGGACTCTATAAAATAGGGATGGCAACCTTTTTGACACCGATTGCCCAAACCACGATGCACATCAATGCATGCCACAGCAGTGGAAGCCCAAAGAACTGGTTTTTTGGCCTGAAAAAACAGCCTGAAATGCCCCCCCAAAAGGCCTGTTTTGGGGGGCTGTTTTCAGGCCGTTTTCTGGCCCTCGGGCCCTGCGAAGACCGTCTGGCTGGCATGCATGTGCGTGCCGGAAACCAGAAGATCAATTGGTGACAGCTCCATGCGTCCCACGGAGAGGGTTCTGCATCAGGGGTGGGTTGATGCCAACATTACTGCCGGTTTGGTGCGCAAAAAAAAACGTGCTTGCTTCGCGGTGCGCATGCCAAACACGCTCTGAGCATGTGCACATTTGCATCTAAATGCGCAAAACATTAGAAAAGGGGGAAATTACATTTCTGCAGCGAAATTGTTCTCTGCATACGGAACCAAAAATCAAGATGGCGGTGGCAAACCACTGGTTCGTGGGCACAGCAGGCATGAGTTGCTGCCGGTTCCAGCAGCCCAGGCGACCAGTTACTACCGGTTCGGCTGAACCGGTCCAAACCAGTAGGAACCCACCTCTACTCTGCATGCCATCTCTGGCACGTGTACCATAGGTTTGCCATCACGGCTATATTGAGTCAGGACCTAAAGTAAAGCAGGACATCAGTGTGAGACAAGACAGGAAGCGAGGCAAGACAGAAAGAAGGAAATAATTTTTAAGACTTTAGAAAGACAGGAAGATGAAGTGCCAAGCCTCAACTTCTCACCTGCCGCATGTTCAGCAAAGTCCAGTCAACCACAAACACTTTATTGGAAACTAGATGCTTCTTTGCAAGCCACCTGTGACCTCGATCTACATGAGGGGGCCAAGGTGTTTACTTTTTGCATAGTAACAGTAGTCTATAACAGGGGTGGGTTCCCGCCAGTTCTAACCTCTTCTATAGAAGAGGTTCCATAAATCTACAGTGTCGGTTTAGAACCAGTTTCCAGCTCCCGTCCGCCTGCCCGTAAGTAACATCATCAAGATGAAGAGCGAGAGGAGGAATTCTGGGAGTTGAAGTCCACAAGTCTTAAACGCTGTCAAGTTTGAACACCCTGGTTTTTTTTTCCTAAAGGGTTAGGGGTGCAAGGGTCTTGTAACTTGACAGCTTTAAGACTTGCACACTTCAGAGTTTCTGAGCCAACATTTTGGTTGCAAACAAGAGTGTTGTTAAGTGAGTTTCACACCACATTTTACAAATTGGCCACACCCACCTGGTCACATGGCTGGCAATCCACCTCCCACCCGGTCACATGGCCGGCAAGCCACTCCAACAAAGCAGGCCACACCTACAGAAGAGGTTCTAAAAAAAAATTGAAACCCACCACTGTCTAGAGATTATGTGACCAATTAATGCTGACATAGTACATTTCCGTGTCTGACTGCTTTTGAAGAATATATAAGAACTCGCTTCTCCATAAGAAAGCTGTTCAGATGTTTAGATGTCTGCTTTGGCTATCTTGCTCTGGGAGCCACAAAGGTCCTAACCGGAAGCCCCCTGTTCATTCTGGAGCTGACCGCAAGTTCAGTTCCCCCACCATAGATCTCCTCCTAGCGCGCGTCCTTTTTCATCTACCGGTGATAACCGAAAGCCCTATCAATTGTGGAGACAAATGGAAAACCCTCCCCTTGCCATAGAGTCTTTTCCTGGCACACTGTGTTCTCTCCCCACCCACCCACCCCGGACTGGTGACGGAGCCGCAGCAGAGGGGAGGAAAGAGCCACATGCAGCTCCAGCTCCAATGGAGGGAGGGGGAATAAATTTTTGCAATGAAATTGTTGTGTACATGCGCAGAACCGAAAAAAAACAAGATGGCACCGCTGTAGAACTGGTTCGGGGGCGTGGCAGGCCTGGGTCTCTCCTGGTTCCAGCAAGCCAGGCTGCCAAGTGACTACCTGTTCGACCGAACCGGTCCAAACCAGTAGGAAACCCACCTCTGCTGTGATTCTAATTAGAAATTTAGCAGTTAAATTCAGGACAACATGCTAAGTTTGATTGGTTTAAAAACCTTACCTGGGTGTTTTTTTCCCTGTCACCTAACTTGTGGCAGGCAAAAGAATGGATTGTTCATTTAGTTTATGATTTATTATATTGTCTGAACTCAGAAAAGGACAACTTCAGTATGTTTAAGCAAGCTGTATAAATGCAGCCAGGGTGAGAGAGAGAGACACTTTTTTAAAATGAAGTTACTATTGGTAGATTAACATTTCACGCTTTGTCACGATAACCAGATGGCTATTTTTAAAAACATGTTTAATTTTAATTAGCAACTCTTGAGATGAAAATGAGGATTGTTAAAATAATTTCAAATAGCTCTTGGGAAAATAGCAAAGGAAAGCATGGTCATTTTTAAAGGGGGAAAAGTTAATTAGGATAGAAAAGGATGCAAAATTATATATTTATATATATAAATATGCAAAATTTAGGGGATTGGCAACTGGTAAGTATTTGTGACGGTTGCACTGTCCAGGAATCATGTGATCCCCTTTGTCATGTGATTCCCAGACCTGTTTCTGACAAGCAAAGTCGATTGGGGGGGAAGCTTGATTTGCTTAACAATCATACGATTCACTTACAACTCAAGCAATTCACTTAACACCATGGCAAAAAAAAAAATTCGTAAAATTGCACAGAAACTTATTTAAGACTGACTTGCCTCCTCGTCTTCTTTTAACGACCCCATAATCCCTTGCTTGGTGGAGGTCTGAGCAACTGAAGGGAGCTATCAGAGTGTTTATTTGGCCGGATGCCCTTCCTGTCGCCAATAGCGGAGTTTCGTTCAGCAGATACAGTCTCCATGTGCCCATAGAGAGAAAAAATCTGCCTCTATCCGGGGTCGAACTTCACAGCCTCCTGATTGTGAGGCAAGAGCTCCACGTCTAGGGCCACTGCACCACTCCAGAACTGTCTTGCCTAGCAATGGAAATTCTGACGGTCGTAAATTGAGGACTACCTATATGTTGGTTCCATAGAAATATTTAACAGAACATATACAGAGTCTTGTCCCACATATGCTTATGGACTTTGGCACATATCCGTGTAAACCTATGTACTACGGTACATCTACTGCTACCCCCCAACATGGCTCAATTTTACTGCATAAAAACTACAAAAATAGATATAGATACTTTTATTTTTATTGTTCTACTGTTGAGCATTTTTCTTCCGAAAGCAGACAAATATTCTGTCCTTGCCGTACAAAGGAAATCGCATTCCTGCCCAGGTTTCCAAAGTTCGAAAGACTTCGTAGGCATTCAAACTGGGGTTTTCTGTCCATTTTTAACCTCTGAGAAGTGTAGGGGAATGTGGCTTCCTTTGTCTGAGAGGGATAGAAATACTGTCCAACTACTGAACGACACATTTAATTAGGTGAAATGGTTTTTACAATAATGAAATAGACACATTTTTTTTCATGTAATGGCTATTCCCACTTGAAACAAGGAGATTTTGTGAACCTTTAGGTCCCTGAGATGTACATTGCTAAAGTCCAACAGCAGCTCATGGAAAATTCAGCATGTACCGTATTTTTCGGAGCATAAGATGCACTTCCCCCACCCCCAAAGGAGAGTGAAAATTTAGGTGCGTCTTATATACCGAATGTAGCCCTGCCCACCCACTGGCCCCCACCATTTGGCCTCTGCTTCCCAGCAATTTGCCTCCTTGCAGCAAATAGCAATGAGCCTGTTCAGTTTCAGCTTTCAGCACAGTCTGATTAGCACAAGCAGCTGATCGGCCTCACCAACATCAGCTGTTTCAGGCTGCAGGGATTGCCATTGCCTATTGCCGCCGTCCGCGCACTACCCATTTTTGGCCTCTGCATCCCATTTTTGGCCTCTGCGAGCCCCGTCTTTGGCCTCCACATGCCCTGTTTTCCGCCCATCCTGATCCCCCCACCTGGAATGGGCCAAAAATGTGAGGGCACGGAGGCCAAAAATGGGGCATGCGGAGGCCGAAAATGGGGTGCGCAGAGGCAGCAATAGGCAATGGCAATCCCTGCAGCCTGAAACAGCTCATCCTCGGGAGGCTGATCCAACCGACAATCAGCTGCTTGTGCTAATCAGGCTGTACTGAAACTGAAACTTGCTTTTTTGCTGCAAGGAGGCAAATTGCTAGGAGGAAGATTTTTTTTTTCTTGTGCTAATCAAGGTGTGCGGAAACTGAAACAAGCTGTTTGCTGTAAGGAGGCAAATTGCTGGGAGGCAGAGGCGGTGTTTTCCTCCCCAAAAGCTAGGTGCGTCTTATACTTCGGAGCATCTTATACTCTGAAAAATATGGTAATTCCCATCCATTTCAAAAAGAAATTAAAGATGTCGTTTGCCAGATCAGCCACCACCTGTTCACAACTTTTGCCTCTCGAACTTTCCATGACGTGATAATCATGTTGTCCCATCAATGCAGATTTTGTGCATGGTGGGTCCTAAAGAATTGTCATCTTCTGCCTTAGAACATGGGCCATTTATATCTTGTGACTGCCCTGCGCGCTGATTAAAAGGTAAAAGTTTCCCTCTCCAGCCATATCCAACTCTAGAGCCTGTTGCTCATTTCCGAGGGAGCCAACTTTGTCCAAAGACACTTCTGTGGTCATGTGGCCAACATGGCTCTACGCCAAAGGCACAGAGGACGCTGGTACCTTCCCACCAAAGTGATACCTATTAATCTACTCGCATTTGCATGCTTGTGCTCTGATTAAATCGTAACACGTCCTGTGCTTTAATGTTTTTTCAACCTCCCACTGTCCTCTGAAAAGTCAAAATGGGAGGGAGGGGTGTCCCTCTGGACATCTATCCTACTGGATTAGAGCAAAAGTTTATGTGGTCCATAGTTTTGATTCCTGAAGGACCTTGCACAACGTTCAGAGATGACATAACGAAGCTGGGGAAACTATCATTCCGAATGTTTTACGCAAGAGAGAAAGAGTGGTAGGAGAAGGGCAGGCAGAATCTGAAGGTGATGGAGTCAAGAGAGGAACCAGCCAGGAATCCTTATGTTCCCACAAGCGGTTCAAATCCAAAACGTGTTGAATTCCATTAACTGTTACCTAGCATCAATTTAGTGCTGACTATTACTCGGCAGGTAGGACTTTCCAAACTTATGGTCTGTTCCAAGTCTATCTTTCTCTCTCAACCAGGAGTGGATTCAAAAATTTTAGCAACTGGTTCCATGCCGTCGCTGGGTGGGCGTGGCCATGTCTTTGCAACTACCGGTTCGGCGAACCCGATGTAAAATTAGCATCCAGTTCACCCAATCCAGTCCAAACTGGCTGAATCCCACCCCTGCTCTCAACCCCAAGCCCAAGTGAATTCAAATCTCCTGCCTGCCCCCGTATCAGTTCGCTACTTATGGAAAGAAGGGCTTAATGTCAGGGGTGGAGAATCAGGACTAAATTGGTGCTAGATAAGTTAAAGGGATTCAAGATGGATGAGGACGTAGCCTACTTGTGAGAATATAAGGACTCCAAGCTGATTCCTCTCTTGACTTCACCTTGAAGGCTCTCTCCTACACCTGCCACTCTTCCCCTCTTGCATAAAATCCTCAGGATGATGGTTTTCCCCAGCTTCATTATGTCTTCTGTGGACACTGTGCAGGATTCTCATAGATAGAAGCTATGGACCAGGTAACCTTTTGCTCTGATCAGACAGGATAATTGTCCAGTGGGACATCTCATCCAGGGGTGGGATTCTACCAGTTCGGACCGGTTCGAGCAAACCAGTAACTCCCAATGATCAGCTGGGAGCGAACCAGGTCGCTCTGATGATCAGATGGTGCCCACCTGCCTTCCCACGCTATGTTCCTACCTTTCTTCTCAGCTGATTCACGCAGCAGAGTGGATTGGCGCGCAATCAGCTGTGTTACACCTCCGAAGAACCCGGAAGTGAAGATTTGTTCAAATGGCACACATACGAGCAAATCGTGCGATCACCGAACCGGTTGTTAAATTGGGAGGATTCCACCACTGATCCCCTCCCCTCCATGTCACCTTTTAATATTGTATCAGTGCAATGCCCTAAAGTAGGGTTATCCAAACTTGGCTATTTAAGACTTGTGGACTTCACAACTCCCAGAATTCCCCAACCAGCATGGGAGTTGAAAGTATTCTCTCAGCTCTATTACCCTCCAACTGATCAGGCCAGGTTTGATCCGTCTTCTCTTCCAAGAGTGTGTTTCTATCCCACAGTTTCTTCACGTACTTTAGAAGTTCCTTTTGCTCCAGAGAATTTCATCTGTATCTACAGTCTTCCTGGTTCTGTGTCAGTAGAACATTTGATACTGAAATGGGGAGGGATTTAGGGGTATTCACCCCAAGATTTATACAGGAAGTAAGCTGAACATGGCTAAGAGCAATGTGTTAATTTGAGAAGGCAGTCAGTGGGAGGGAGAGAAACAGATGTGTATTCTTTCAAACACCCGCTGGCCATCTTCTTCACAACAGTGTTACCTGTGGGGTCACTAGAATGGAAGGGAGGAGGGAGGGAGGGAGGAAAGAAGAAGAAGGAGAGAGGGAGGGAGGGAGGGAGGAGGAGAGAGAAGGGAGGAAGGTGGGAGAAGAGAGGAGGGGAACAGAGCAGAGGAGAGGAAGGACAAAGGAGAAGGGAGGGAGGGATGGAAGGAAGGGAGAGAGGAGGGGAAGAGAGGAGAGGAAGGACAAAGGGGAAAGAAGGAAGGAAGGGAGAGGAGGGGAGAGAGCAGAGGAGAGGAAGAACAAATGGGAACGAAGGAAGGGAGGGAGGGAGGGGAAAGGAGGGAAGGAGGGGGGGAGAAGAGAGATGGGAAGAGAGCAGAGGAGAGGAAGGACAAAGGGGAAGGAGGAAGGAAGGAAGGAAAGGAAGGAAGGAAGGAAGGAAGGACAGAAAGATGTACTCCATGACCCCAAAAAAGATGACAGAGCTAAGGGGATACACCATGCTTCTTACATTGAAGCTTTTCACAAATCCTGCCCTAATCCACAGCTGATGTGCAAAACAACCCGTCTGAATTCCCTGTTTGACAGGTGTGGCGCCCTCCTGGAAATGAAATACTGATTCCCTAAAAACGATGTGCTCTATTTCTACTGTAAAAATCTTTAGCTAATGTGCTTTGCTTCTTGAGGCCCCCAAGGCAGGGTGCTCATCCCTGCCATACTAAGATGTGCTTCACCCAAACGACAACAGCCCAAAATGGCTGACGAGGGGGAAAAAAAGAGGGGGCGGGTCACCAACTCTGAAGAAAAGCAAAACCTGACGAAAAATATTGCATAATTTTTTTCTCGAAGCGTTAAAATTCGTTTGCACGGGATGCCTGGCCCAGCGGACATGTTTATCCTTGCTCGCCAATTACTTTTCTGCTTCAGGATGTGGCAAAGGACCCCCCCAAAAAACCCTATATTTCGCTTTTTTTTAAAAAAAGAAAAAACAGAAATCCATCCGTTGCATTGGATCAGGAGTAGCCACAGGCATCCGTGTGGACCCTTAAAATCCCCCTGCTGTGCAGACGGAGAAAGTTGAACATCTCCGAAGGCATGGCATGGAATCCGGGTCGAGGTTTGACGTTGTCGTAGTAATGGTGAGTTATAAATATCCCTGAGGGGTTCATGGGGAAACCCCAAAATCCAAAGAGGTGCACCTCTTCACAGAGCTCCAAGGCGGCCGTCACGAGAATCAGCCCTGTGGTGATACGCTTGGCCCGCACCCCTTGAGTCAGCCAGTAGCGGGAGACATTGATGAGATATTTGGGGTGGAAAAAGTAGACGGCCTTCTTCGATTGAAAGTCATCCAGGACGTACCTGACCCTGAGGGAGACGTCGGTGTTGTGGGTGTTGTAGAAGGCGGGAAGCAACACGGAGGAGTTTTCGTAGGATTTCAGGACCTGGTAAAAAGGCCTCCGCCATTTCTCCAGCCTCTGGAACCTGGTATGATTATTCAGAAGGGGAGGAGGAGAAGAGTAAACAAAGAGTAAAAAACGGAGCAATCTAATATTTGGCCTTTAAAATTCTCCTCTGATAAAAAAGCATGTTGCAATTAAAAGAGTTTTATGGTGGACTTCTTGGGGTCTGTGAGACAGGAACTCCTCATTTAAATGTCAAAGGTGTGGAAAAGGAAGGAAAATCAGAAATTGTGTTTTTTTGTCAAATGGCAAGGTCTTTTTTTTGTTTTTTGTTTTTCCTTAAGATCCAGCTCTGGAACCCTCTGAGCCCTCTGGAGACCAAAGACTTGGCTTCTGAGTCATGTTTCGGTTCCAGACACTATAAAATCAGGGATAAATGTTAAATAAATCTCCTTTACTGTTCAGAACAGGTGGAGTCATCTAAGGCAGAAGGAAGGAATGAAGGAAGATAAAAGAAAGAGGGAAGGAGGAAGAAAGAAGGAGGGAAGATAAAAGAGGGAGGAAAGGAGGGTGAAAAGGAAGGAAGAGGGAGGGAGAGAGGGAGGGAGGAAGATAAAGAAAGGGAGGGAGCGAAGAAAAGGAAGGAGGATAAAAGAAAGAGGGAGGAGGAAGAAGAAGGAAAATAAAGAGGGAGGGAAGGAAGGAAGATAAAAGAAAGAGGAGGGTGGAAAATAGGAAGGAAGATAAAAGAGAGGGAGGGAGAGGGAAGAAAAGGATGGAAGGAAAATAGGAAGGTAAAAGAGGGGAAAAGGAGGGAGGGAAGGAAGGAAGATAAAAGAGGGAGGAAAGGAGGGTAAAAGGAAGGGAGAGGAAGGGAGGGAGGGAGGAAGATAAAGATGGAGGGAGCAAAGAAAAGGAAGGAGGATAAAAGAAAGAGGGATGAGGGAGGAAAATAGGAGGAAGATAAAAGAGAGAGGGAAGGGGAGGGGAGGAAGGAAGATAAAAGAAAGAGGGAGGGAGGAAAATAGGAAGGAAGATAAAAGAGAGAGGGAGGGAGAGGGAAGGAAGGAAGATAAAAGAAAGAGGGAGGGAGGGAGGAAAATAGGAAGGAAGATAAAAGAGAGAGGGAGGGGGAGGGAAGGAAGATAAAAGAAAGAGGGAGGGAGATAGGGAAGAAAGGATGGAAGGAAATAGGAAGGTAAAAGAAAGAGGGGAAAAGGAGGGAGGGAAGGAAGGAATAAAAGAGGGAGGAAGGAAAATAGGAGGAAGATAAACAGAGGGAGGGAGGTAAGGAGGACAGACAAGGAAAGGAAGCTAAAGTAGGGAGGGAGGGAATGAGGGAGGGAGGAAAGAAAGCAAGGGAAAGCAAGAACACAGAAGAAGAGAACATGCGTGGGCTGAAGTCCACATGCATCCTTTCAACCGCACGCATTTCCCTGATGACAAGGAAGCTCAAATGACTCTCACTTCCAGTTGCTATGAAATTACAGCGTCGAAAGCCACGAATTGCCAGGGCAAGTAGGACGACGCGGCTCCCTCTTTCTCAGGCCTGCGGCTTCCACAGAGGCTGAGGAGGGGAAAGGATGGCTGGGAAACGACTGACCTTTCGTAATTATGCTGGGGTTTGACCGTCACGGACGTTAGTCTTGACACCAACATCTGCAACGTATTTCCTCGATATGGGTGGCAAATTGCATCTGTAGGATGGAAAAGATCTTAGGGTTATTGTTTTAATGGTAACCCTCTCCCTCCTCATCCAAAACAAACACCAGTTTACACAGCGCCACAAACAGCCAACCGAGTCAGTCTACCAGATGGGATGCCGAGGCCTTTGGGTTTAGACCAGGGGTCGGCAACCTGAAACACTCAAATAGCCACAAAGGTCCTAACCGGAAGCCCCCCCCCCTCCCCGTTCAATTCTGGAGCCGATCGTAAATCGGTTTCCCCACCATAGAGTCTCCTCCTAGTACTGCATCCTTTTCCTCTATGTGTTCTAACCGAAAGCCTATCAATTGTGGAGCTCACCAAAAAAAAAAACACCCCTTGCCATATAGTCTCATCCACTAACCGGAAGTTTCTCTCAAAATTGTGGTGCCAACTGGCAACAGGGAGCCGCAGCAGAGGGATGAAAGAGCCACATGCGGCTCCAGAGCCGCAGGTTGCTGACCCCTGGTTTAGATGAAGGGCTTTATTGGTTGATTTCAATTTAGAAGTGGCCCAACTACAGACAATTCTGGGCAGCTTATAGCAATAGCACTTAGATTTACCCACGTTCCCCAAAAATAAGACAGGATCTTATTTCTTTTGACTCCCCCCCCCTTGAAATAGGGATTGGCCTTATTTTTGGAGAGGTCTTATTATTTTTGAGGTACAGGAGGCGGCGAATGTGGTCACCTCATGGCTGCTACTGTGTTGCAATATTTTTGAGGAGGGCTTATTTTTGGGGGAGGGTTTATTTTAGCACATGTGCTCAAATCCCGATTGGGCTTATTATCAGGGAGGTTCTTATTTTCAGGGAAACAGGGTAGAAACCCGCCTCACAATGTTTACAGGCCTCTCTGCAGAGCCAGCCTATTGCCCCTAACAATTTGGGCCCTCCTTTTACCCGCCTCAGAAGGCTGAGTCAAACTTGAGCCTGGGAAGATATTTTAAACTGTACTGAACAATAAAATAAAAAGAAAAATAAATAAATATCCAAGAAAAAGACATAAGAAATACATTTTAAAATAAACAACCAATGGGAGTTCAACAAACTCCCCACCCTCTATTTTCAGGCCTAGAATAGCCAGATGTTTAAGATTTTAATCTTCCATAATGTCTATGGAATTCAAGGGAATTGGACTTGTGACTATGTTGAGATTATAGGCTGGTCCCTCTTTTGACTCCTCCCGCAGGTTCTGCTACTCGTCCTACACCAGGGGTGTCAAACTCGATTTTCCCACAGGCCGGATCATCTGTCTTCCATGGGCTGGTGGAGCGGGAGAGAGAGGGGAGGAGTTGGCAGGCACGGGCAGGAGTCGGCGGGCGCATGCACGTGCAGGCCCCACCCCTGCCATCCTGGCTGCCTTCTGTGCGTACTTGCACACACCAGGATAGCGTGGGCCGGTTCCACCACAAATCCGCGAAGCCTTATACCGCGGAGACTAAGCACGAAGACTAAGTCGCCCGTTCAAAGCGCTAAGGAAAAACGCGACCCTAACACGATGACATAATCACGGAGGGCAAATCCACGCATTCCCCAAGCACTCGTACCCTAAACCTAACCCTAACCTAACCCTAAACCTAACCCTAAACCTAAACCCTAAACCTAACCCTAAACCTAACCCTAAACCTAACCCTAAACCTAACCCTAAACCTAACCCTAAACCTAAACCTAACCCTAAACCTAACCTAAACCTAACCTAAACCTAACCCTAAACCTAACCCTAAACAAACCCTAAAACAAACCCTAACCTAATCCTAACCCTTACCTTAATTGAAATTGGATTTCTGCCGCAGCGCCGTTTTAAGCGCCCTTCTGTTGCCGCGCTGTTGTCGCGGCGGTGATGACGCGCGGTGATGACGTCGCGGCTTTAGCGACGCGCTTATATCTCCGCGGATAAGGCTTCGCGGTTTTGGTCGTGCCATTGCGTGGGCCAGGGCCGAAGTGATGCAGGCCGGGCCCTTACAATTTCCAAGATGGCCACGCGGGCCAGATCCGACCATATCTGTGTTTGACACCCCTGTCCTACCCTAATACATCCATTTGATCCTGAAGGGCAGCGCACCTTTCTTTCTTTAACTTTTTTCTTATTTTTTTTCCTGATAAAGAAGTAGAAAGAGCAAAAGGAAAATAGTGGTTTTTTTTTCCAAAGGAGCTGGCATCCTGAATAAGATGCAGAGTTATATAAGGAATGCTTAATTGGGAGCAATTTTAGCTTTGAGCTTCTAAGCAAGATCCACATGGAATCTAGCTGCTTTAACAAGGGTCCTTCTCAAATATCTAAATAAATTTCTGTTAAAACCCCAAATCTACTGATGCAGTATCTATTTTCCTTAGATTGTTTTTTTAAATTAAAATTTCAAAACAAACACAACACATAAATCTTCCTTTTTTACATACTGTAGAAAGTGTATCAGTTGGTTACAAAAAACTTTCATGCGTCTCTTCCACAGTCATCAAGCATAATTTTATATAACTCAAGTATTTTAACTCAGATATTTATACATATTACCATCATCATACCTCCATTTTCACTTGACTACAGTTGTTTAAATGTCCTTCATCATAAAATATACCAAGGTTTAATACATAACCACATACTGACATTACATTACTATTTCTAAAATCCTCCAATGACACTAATCCTTATGTCCTATTCTAGCTAAACATTCATAATATGTAATAACAAAGTTTTCTATCCTTCTTTCCAAATCGCTGTTTACAATTCACATCTCATTTCCTTATACTGCATATCAGACATTAATACAATCGAACGAGTTCAGAGATACTTCACGAGAAGAGTCCTCCATTCCTCTGCTCACAATAGAATCCCTTATGCCACCAGACTTGAGATTTGGGGCTTCAGACAACTTAGAACTTTGCCGCCTTTGAATCGTAGTACATAAAATTATCTGCTACAATGTCCTACCTGTCAATGACTACTTCAGCTTCAACCACAACAATACATGAGCGCACAATAGATACAAACTTATGGTAAACAGCTCCAAACTCAATTGCAGAAAATACGACTTCAGCAACAGAGTGGTCCACGCCTGGAATGCTCTACTTGGCTCTGTGGCTTCTTCCCCAAACCCCCAAAACTTTAACCTTGACTGTCTACGGTCAACCTCACCCCATTCCTAAGAAGTCTGTAAAGGGGCGTGCATAAGCGCACCAGCGTGCCTTCCGTCCCTGCCCTAATACTCCTTGTATTCGTATTCATTTCATGTATTCACAATCATGTTTACACTTATATCTGTTATTTAATTAATGCTTGATGAAATAAATGAAATGAAATGAAATGAAATAAAATAAATATCTCCAATTACTGACATTGGCCTGGGAAATTGCACCTTACGTATTTGGGATAAGATGATCATGCTAGGCTTTGAGATTGCTTCCCCCCACCCCACCATCTTTTATCATTATAATTTCCTTATCTCATCCTTTTCAACCGCGTGGATTGAATTGTGTCTTTCTAACTAACCCATTCGGCAAGCCTGCTTTTTTTTCAGCCTCAAAGAACAGCTGGAAGCTGAATTTGTAATCAAGGCAAGGGAAGATTTGCAGAAACCAAAGTACAAGATATAATTAGGAATCCGTTCTTTGTCATTAATCTCCAGCAGAACATAATTTTCGCCTTGATGAAGAAATGCATTTTTGCGGTTTTTATGTAGTAGTTAAGTAACCAGGCTAGAAAGTAAGAGACTCTGAGTTCACGTTCTGCCTTAGCCATGAAACAGGCTGGGTGACTTTCGGCCAATCACCAGGAGACCGTAGTTCTAGTCCTGCCTTAGCCATGAAAAACCAGCTGAGTGATCTTGGGCCAATCACTTTCTCTCAACCCAACCCACCTTACAGACACAGTAAGGAGGACACAAATAAACCTCCAAGTCCTTCAATCGCCCTCAAAAATGCAAACGACCAGCTGTTTGGAAGGAATATAAAATCCTTCCATTCTCCACTGTCCCTGTCAGAAGTGAAAAAGGTTTCTTGGATGAGAAGAGAAACGTCTTCGAAGAAAAAACAGACAACGAAAATCCAGTTGCTTCCTGAAAAAGCACCTTTGGTACAAAACATTTTCAAATCGAAAAATTCTTAGTCCCTTGGAACAGAAATCCACTTTTGAACTGCTGAAGCTGTACTTAAGTTTTAAAAATCCTGTAGAAATCCTTCCAGGCAACTCCAAGAAATTTGTGAGATATACTGTGAGATACAGTATATCTACTCAAAAGGCACTTCAGTGAGGCTAAGAATTGCTCTGGGTCCTACTATTGGTCCAAAAAAGCCAATGCATTCATAAGTTGCCGAGAGATAGAATCAAGATCAGGTAAAGTGTTAATACCACTTTATAATGCCTTGGTAAGGCCACACTTGGAATACTGCATTCAGTTTTGGTCACCTGATGTAAAAAAGATGTGTTGAGACTCTAGAAGAGTGCAGAGAAAAACAACAAAGATGATTAGGGGACTGGAGGCTAAAACATATAAAAAACGTTTGCAGGAACTGGGTATGTCTAGTCTTAATGAAAAGAAGGACTAGGGAGACATGATCGCCGTGTTCCAATATCTCAGGGCTGCCACAAAGAGTGGGAGTCAAGCTATTTTCCAAAGCACCTGAATGCAGGAAAGAGAAGCAACGGATGGGAACGAATCAAGGAGAAACTTGCTACTTTCAGGTGCTACTTGTCACCCATAAAGCCCTACATGGTAGTGGATCTGGGTACTTGAGAGACCACCTACTGCCAATTACCTCCACGCGACCTATTAGATCTCATCGATTAGGCCTCCTCCGAGTTCCATCTGCCGGTCAATGTCGAGTGGCAACTACGCGGAGGCGAGCATTCTCGGTGGTAGCTCCGACCCTATGGAACGATCTCCCCGTGAGATTCATACCCTCACCACCCTCCAGACCTTCCGCACAGCCCTCAGAATCTGGCTATCCCGTCAGGCCTGGGGCTAAGACTGTAACCCACCCGAATGGTATGAATGTTGTGTTTTTAATTATTATTGTCTTATATGTTAAAAGTTTGTCTTCCCCCTCCCCTTTTGGTTGTGAGCCCGCCCTGAGTCCCCCCAGGGAAAAGGGCGGCATACAAATAAACGTCAAATCAAATCAAATCAAAACCAACCAATGACTAAGGAGAAATTTCCTGACAGTGAGAACATTAATCAGTGGAACAACTTGCCTTCAGAAGTTGTGGGTGCTCCATCATATTGGAGATTCTAAGAAGCGATGGGACAACTATTTTCTGAAATTGTGTAGGGTCTACAAGGTCTCTTCCAACTCTATTATTTATGGAGCACATAAGTACGGTCCAATGCATAAAATGACTGGAGGGTCAGTATTGACCAAGTCAGTAAATCCATCAATTTAAATATAATCTCCCAAATGAGTTCATCATGTGGGGATTCCTCAAACTTTTGTTCACTTGTCCACTCTTGTCAGGCATCTTTTGCATTGGGCCTTCAGACCCGTCACATTTCATGCTGTGGGAAAAATGGGAGGGTGGAGGATATATTGGGAGTACAGGAGATATATATTCAAAATAACATTCTTTTCTCAGAGAGTCAAGGACACCTTGCCCTGCACCTTGAGTGGTGTGACTGGGAGGCCTCTCCAGTTGGAACGGTGCCTGATTGGACCATGGGATGGACATGTGTGTGCTGGGCAGGGGCAAGAAACTTGAAATTTCTTTGGGTGGGGAAAAACCTGGAAACTCTCAGATTCAGGTTTTCCCAGAAGTGCCAATATGACATCTCTAATAAAATGGAACTTGAGGAATCTCAAGCCTCAGAATCTTCTTTCGCTGGGGGTGTTCTTGGAACCCTGACCCATTCTTATTTTGATCTCATTCATTGATCTCAGTAGAACAAACTCATGAACACAAAATAAATGGATTTTATAGGAGGGGAATGGAGAGAAGGGGGATTAAATTAATATTCTGTCCCGGCTTCTCAACCCGCTGTGATTCATGGCTCCATAATGCTGAGCCAATAGTCAACCAAGAGGTCAATCCAACTAAACAACCGATGTCCCTCTTGTGTAACTTGGCTGTGTTTTGGAGAAAAGAAGGGAAAAAAATTATTTTGCCTTCAGGCCGCAGTTTCAAACATCACCAGCCAAAAGGAGCTGAAATGGATCCAAGAATCAATTTTATCTTACCGTATATACTCGAGTATAGGCCGACCCGAATATAAGCCGAGGCACCTAATTTACCACAAAAAACTGGAAAAGTTATTGACTCGAGTATAAGCCTAGGGTGGGAAATGCAGCAGCTACCGGTAAATTTCAAAAATAAAAATAGATACCAATAATGTTTTTGATATTTATTCAAAGAAAAACAGTAAACTAGCGGTGTATTCAATGAAATACTTCACTCACCTCAAGATGCTGATGTCCCGCTGTGATGATGATGTCCCGTGCAGCCGCGGGAGCGATGTCCCGCCTCCTATGACACACGCACAGTGATTCCTATCATTGGATCACTGTACCAGAGGAGGTGGGACATCGCTATGTGGCTGCTTGCCATAACAAGGAGGAGGTGGGACATCGTTGCAGAGCGGCAGGAGGGGGAGGAAGGGGAATCGTAAGGCAGCCCTGCATTACATTAGAACGTGAGGAGGGGGGATGGTGCGGTGCGCGCTGCGCGGCAAACTGACACAGAGGGAGGGGAAACTCACAGGGGCACTGGGCCATTCACGAGTGTCACCCAGCGGCATGGCCCCGCCCTTTTTCTCCTCCATTTCGGGCAAATTTTTCACTGACTCGAGTATAAGCCGAGGCGGCTTTTTTCAGCCCAAAAAGTGGGCTGAAAAACTAGGCTTATACTCGAGTATATACAGTAAGTCAGCAGAATCAGAAATGATTTCCTGTCCTTTTTTTTCTTTAATTGAGTCTTAAAACTCTAGATTAACCATCTTGGAAGAATTCGGGGCTCTTTTCGAGACATAAAGCTAATGATTTTTTTCTAAAAATAATTGAAAGTTATTGTATACACTTTATTTATTTATTTATTTGGGGGGTTTCCAATTGCGAATTCTTTTATCAAGAGGCTAAAGGCAGAAAAGCAGAAAAGCAATAAACATTAACATTCGTGGGTTTTTAAAAATGGTTGTGGTTGAGATCTTCTACTGTTGCTATTATTTTTCTGTTCTTTTGCCTTTAAAGAATTAACCAGTTTACAGGTATAAAGTTTTCCACTATTTTCCACTATTTAAATAGTCAAAGACATAAGCATGTAAATTCACACCACTGTCTTATCACTTCTCACTTTTGTAAAAATTTTGAATGCCCTAGTTAAAGAACCATAATCCTTATGACAGAGATGCTATGGCTCAGTGGCTAAGATGATGAGCTTGTCGATCAGAAAGGTTGGCAGTTCAGCAGTTCGAATCCCTAGTACCGCATGACGGAGTGAGCTCCCCAGCTTCTGCCAACCCTATCAGTTCGAAAGCACGTAAAAATGCAAGTAGAAAAATAGGAACCACCTTTGGTGGGAAGGTAACAGCATTTCCGTGTGACTTAGCAATAGCAGTTAGACTTATATACCGCTTCATAGGGCTTTCAGCCATCTCTAAGCGGTTTACAGAGCCAGCATATTGCCCCCAACAACAATCCGGGTCCTCATTTTACCCACTCGGAAGGATGGAAGGCTGAGTCAACCTTGAGCCGGTGAGATTAGAGATTAGAACCGCTGAACTGCAGATAACAGTCAGCTGAAGTAGCCTGCAGTGCCACACTCTAACCACCGCGCCACCTCAGCTCCTAAAACACTTTGGTGTTTAGTCATGCCGGACACATGACCACGGAGACATCTTCGGACAATGCTGGATCTTCGGCTTTGAAACGGAGATGAGCACCGCCCCTTAGAGTCAGGAACAACCTAGCACGCATATGCGGGGAACCTTTACCTTAGTCGTTATGAATTCATTTCCAGTTGCTTCTAACTGTGTAAGACAGGGGTGTCAAACTCAGTCGTCACGGCAGTGTCATATGATGGTCGTGACTTTTCCCCTCTTCGCTAAACCGGGTGTGGCCGTGGCCAACACGTGATGCATCCAGCCCGTGGGACCGCACATTTGAGACCCCTGGTGTAAGAGCTTAGTAAATGAGGTGTGAAAAAAAACCCTCAAAAGTTGCCTATGCCTTCATTAGCACAATAGCAACACAATCACTGAATATAAAAAATCCCAAGGAGATCATGCTGGGCCATTACCGTAACACAAATCGGCAGCGTCGATCTCCTGGCCACATCCGCTGTTCTTCAAAATTCCTCCATTTCCAACCACCGCACATTTCTTAAACTGGAACGAGAATAGGGCATCTCCTGGAGCAACCGAAAAATAGGAGCAATTTTGGAACAGTCGTACACATTTATCCCAAAGGTGCTTTCCCCCCCCCCCCAAGAGGCAACTGGACTTAACAGGGTTGGAAGAAACATCTGGGTTCAGTTCCAAGTGGGGAGAAAGACACTGGATACATGGTGGCTGTTTGGGAAGATGGTTTAATGGCTGACAGGGCCACGTGGTTTGAGGTCCTGGGCAAAGAAAAAAAGCACTTGGGCGGGAGTGAGAGAGAGATTTATACTCTCTCTTGGGCCCCGCCTTGGAGCTTCCTGTTCCTGTGTAGGAAATGTATTCTGTTTGGTTGTCAGACTCCCATGGGGTCCTGCAGGGGTAACCTTGTAGTGTCTTGAGCCCCAAGCTTGGTTGAATCTTGCAGGGTGATGATGAAGGGCCTTTGGGCAATTGCTATGATGGCTGAGGGCTAATCCTATCTTTGTTGGATCTTGAGTGAGGGCATTTGCCTATGAATAGACCTAGCTATCTCTTAAGTGCAGACCTCTGCTGTGGGCTATTGAGGAGGTGGGGGCTATTAAGAGTGAGTCCGCTTCCTGCCTAAAAAAACATGTCTCATCTCCATTTCTCATCCAGGGAACATAATATTCCGTGACCCGTCAAAACCGCGCTCGACTAAGCCACGCCCGATTAAACCATGTCGCTGACGTCATCAACAGGGCGACAACAGCCAGTGCGGAGAAAGAAGGGCGCTTTAAATAGCGCTTTTAAAGCAAGCCGATTCAAGTTAAGGTAAGGGTTAGGTTTAGGGTTAGGTTTAGGGTTAGGTTTAGGGTTAGGTTAAGGGTTAGGGTTAGCTTTAGGGTTAGGTTAAGGGCTAGGGTTAGGGTTAGATTAAGGGTTAAGATTAGGTTTAGGGTTAGGTTTAGGGTTAGGTTAAGGGTTAGGTTTAGGATTAGGTTTAGGGGGGTTAGGTTTAGGGGTTAATTTTAGGTTTTAGGGATTTACAGCGTGCTTCTGTCTCCGCGCTGTTGTCGCCCTGTTGATGACGTCAGCGACGCGGTTTAGTCGAGCGCGGGTTTTGTGGTGGAACCTAATATTCTAAGTTGAGCCAAGGTGGCGCAGTGGTTAAATGCAGCACTGCAGGCTACTGCTAGATCAGCAGGTCAACGGTTCAAATCTCACCGGCTCAGGGTTGACCTCAGCCTTCCATCCTTCCGAGGTGGGTAAAATGAGGACCCAGATTGTTGGGGGCAATATGCTGACTCTCTGTAAACCGCTTAGAGAGGCCTGAAAGGCCTATGAAGCGGTATATAAGTCTACTGCTATTGCTATTATTCTACCTCTTTAATATTTCCTAGAATACTTCATTCTTCTAGGAGAGGGGTGTCTGCTAACTTCCCATAACAGAAAGTCCAGCTGCCTCGTGAAAAAACACCTTTGGGACAACCATGACCTGGATGACTGAGAATCTCCATAGACATTCATACACATTTGTAGATATATATATCTACTCAAAAAGGCACTTCAGTAGGGCTAAGAATTGCTCTGGGTCCTATATATTGGCCCAAAAAGCCAATGCAATCATAGGTTGCCGAGAGATAGAATCGAGATCACGTGAAGCGTTAATACCCTTTTTATAATCCCTTGGTGAGGCCGCACTTGGAATGCGCATCTAGTTTTGGTTACCATGATGTACAAAAGATGTTGAGACTCTAGAAAGAGTGCAGAGAAAAGCAACAAAGAAGATTAGGGGACTGGAGGCTAAAAACATATGAAGAACGGCTGCAGGAACTGGGTATGTCTAATTTAATGAAAAGAAGGACCAGGGGAGGCTTGATAGCAGTCTCCCAATACCTCAGGGGCTGCCACAAAGAAGAGGGAGTCAAACTATTCTCCAAAGCACCTGAACGCAGGAAAATCAGAAGGAGAGAGAGAGGCGTACAAAATAGGTGTGTAAAAGATTCATATTATTATTGAATATTATTAACATTTAACTGGAATTATTTATTTATGTGTTCTACCTGGACGGGGCCCAGAGGTGGGTTCCTACCAGTTCGCACCTATTCGGTAGAACCGGTTCGTCAAATCTACCGAACCGGTTAGAAGAGGTTCCACCAGTGGACCCGGAAAGCAGGCCACACCTACAGAAGAGGTTCCAAAATCTTTTGAAACCCACCTCTGGTCCTTGGATATGATTATTCTACACTATCATGCTCCTATTTGTAAAGCTCAGTGCCTCTGTGAAAGGTAAGGATGACTACTTGCGTTTGTGGTGCAATCAGAACGTTGCGTGTGTTGAAGTTGTTTTAACGCAAACCAAAGATGCCTTTTAAAAACCAAGTTGACATCCTATTCTTATGCATGCCAGTGCTGTGTGAGAGGTAATTTCAGGTGGTTCTGACAAGTGTCGTCGGCATCTCATATCCGCTCACATGGGCGGCAAGCCACTCCCATCCGGTCACATGGGCGTCAAGCCACTCCCACAAAGGAGGCCACACCCACAGAATAGGTTCGAACAATTTTTGAAACCGACCACTGATGGGGCCCCAACCTGCAAAATGAAACTCTGGGCAGCTACCATAGGACTGGGGAGTGGGGGGGGGGGAGAAGCAAGATAAACAAGAAATATAAAAGAACCACACCACACTCTAAAATAACAAACCAAGGCCTAGAAGACAGCATACAGGTAGTCTGTAGCGATTCTCCATCATCCAGGTGTCATGGTTATCCCAAAGGAACTTTTTCAGGAGGCAACTGGACTTTCTTGTACTTTCTTTTGAAGACGTTTTCCTTCTCATCCAAGAAGTTTCTTCAGCTCTGACAGAATAGTGGGGAGTGGAAGGATAATATTCCTTGCAGACAGCTGGTCATTTGCATCTTTTTAGAGAGCCGTTGAAGGACTTGGAGGCTTATCTGTGTCCTCAGGGTCACCTGAGTGGTGCATATGATTTGATTGATTTGATTTGATTTGATTATATGTATATGCCGCCCTTTTCCCCGAAGGGGACTCAGGGCGGCTCACAATTCAAATCAGGGAAGGGGGGGTACAGACAAAAAATAAAAGATGAAAACATAACAATACATAATTTTAAAACACACAACAGTCGTACCATTCGAGACGGGGGCAACAGCTTTTAGCCCCAGGCCTGTCGGAACAGCCAGGTTTTAACGGCTTTGCGGAAGGCCTGGAGGATGGTGAGGGTTCGAATCTCCACGGGAGTTCGTTCCAGAGGGTCGGAGCAGCCACAGAGAAGGCTCTCCTCCGGGTAGTCGCCAGTCGGCACTGGCCGGCGGATGGTTCTTGTAGTCTGCAATTTTTCCTCTGGAAATCAATGACCTGCTTCAACGACCCTCTGAAAGGATGCAAACAACCAGCGGTCTGAAGGAATATAAATCCTTCCATTCCCCACTATCCAGTCAGAGATGAAGAAGCTTCTTGGATGAGAATCGAAACGTCTTCAAAAGAAAAGACAAGTATATCCAGTTGCCCCCTGAAAAAGCCCCTTTGGGACATACAGGTAGTCCTTGATTTACCGCCACAATGAAGTCCAAAATTTCTATTGCTCTGCAGGACAAACGTCACGTGATTTTTTTGTCCCATTTTATGACATTGTTGCAACAGTTGTTAAGTGAACCCCTGCAGTTATTAAATTAGTAGCATGGTTGTGAAGTGACTCTGGCTTCCTCCTTGACCTGGCTTGCCAGAGGTCCGCAAAAGGTGATCACGTGACCCCCGGGATACTGCAACCGTCATAAATGTGAGTCAGTTGTTAAAGTGCCTGGATTTTGATTACGTCAAATGTCTAGTTTAATGAAAAGAAGGACCAGGGGAGACATGATAGCAGTCTTCCGATATCTCAGGGGTTGCCACAAAGAAGAGGGAGTCAAACTATTCTCCAAAGCACCTGAGGGCAGGACAAGAAGCAATGGGTGGAAACTAATCAAGGAGAGAAGCAACTTAGAACTAAGGAGAAATTTCCTGACAGTGAGAACAATTAATCAGTGGAACAACTTGCCTCCAGAAGTTGGGAATGCCCCAACACTGGAAGTCTTTAAGAAGATGTTGGATAGCCAACATCACCTAATCATCTTTGTTGCTTGTCTGGTGTAGGGTTTCCTGCCTAGGCAGGGGGTTGGACTAGAAGACCTCCAAGGTCCCTTCCAATTCTGTTATTCTATTCTATTCTAAACGCTGCAAGTTGTAAGTGTGAGGATCAGTTGTAAGGGCTTTTTTTTCAGTGCCATTGTTAAGTTCACTACGGTTGCTAAATGAATAAATCAAGGACAAAATTTTGAAAGCCTCATGATATTTTCCCTTCCTTCTTCTTACATCAAAGAGAATCAAGATGGACACAGTTCGTTCCTTTCTCATCCTTTCTCGCTCTTCCTAGGCTGAGCTGAAGTCTCTGCAACCTTGTCCAAGGTGATCTCTGCGTGTTCCTCTACCGTAAGGACCAGTTAAGTGGAAAAATTCAGTCCTTTCGTTAATACAGAATATCTGCCAGAGATGTGAGCCAGCTCTTTGAAGCTTTAAATTGAATGAGAGCATATAGGTACGCTCTCAAGTGAAAAGTCCACATTTGATTAGTTAGCTGCATGTAATATCAGCAAGGTAGACTGGCTTCTATCGACCGTTATAGGGGATTGGACATATTTGATGTATTTTCTTTGGCGTCGTTCTTTATTGAACTTTTATTGAAACCACCACAAGGTGTCTCTTCCAGAGAATGTCAGGCAGAAATGCATATAAAATACTGTATGTTTCAGACTATAAGATGCACCGGTGTATAAGACACACCAAGATTTCAAAGAGGTAAGTCAGAGAAAAAGTTTTTGTCTTCTCTGGTCCCCAGGATCACTTTGCAAGCTTCAGCAGGGCTGGGGAAGGCAAAAACGTGCCTGTTTTTGCAAAAAACGGCGCATTTTTCACAAAACCAAGGCATTTTTGCCTTCCTCGGCCTCCAGCAGCACTCGGCTGGTTTCAGCAGGGCTGGGGAAAGGCAAAAACGTGCCTGTTTTGTGAAAAACAGCCTGTTTTGTGAAAAACGGCCTGTTTTTTGTGAAAAACGGCCTGTTTTTGTGAAAAACGGCCCGTTTTTTCACAAAAATGGAGGCATTTTTTGCTTTTCCCCAGCCTTGCTGAAGCCTGCAGATTGCTGCTGGAGGCTGGGGGGAAGGCAAAAATGCCTCCATTTTTGCAAAAAATGGCCCATTTTTTGCAAAAATGGGGCGTGGGGGCAGGGCGTTGAGAAGCCAAAAATGACTGCATTCAGTGTATAAGATGCACCAACATTTCCCATCTTTGTGGGGGGGAGTTGAGGTCTTATACTCCAAAAAATATGGTAATTAAAAAACTGGTTCATCTTTCCTGGGGAAACTTGTAGGTAGGGTCCTTGGTTCTCTCTGAGCTTGGTGGTTTTTGTGCAGACGTTTCATTACCAAACTAGGTAACTCCATCAGTGCATTAAGGTAGGTAGCACTAAGGATGTTATCTAGCTTGGTAATGAAAGGTCTGCAAGAAAATCACCAAGTGAGAGAGCAGTAAGGAGCCCTCATTTCAACTCTGAGCTACAACAATTCTCTTCCATTAGTAATCTGGTAGGTGCTTTCTGCAGCTGCCCCACAATCTTAGGAAAAGATCTGGCTTGCCCCATGGTGGGATGCTGCAGGTTCGGTGAGCTCGTGCGCAGCACTGAAATGGAGCATTTAGAAGCTCAGCTGCTTACCTTGCAAGTCAGCAATGGTAAGTAGCAATAGCAATAGCAGTTAGACTTATATACCAGCTTCATAGGGCTTTCAGCCCTCTCTAAGCAGTTTACAGAGTCAGCATATCGCCCCCACAGTCTGGGTCCTCATTTCACCCACCTCGGAAGGATGGAAGGCTGAGTCAACCTTGAGCCGGTGAGATTAGAACCGCTGAACTGCAGATAACAGTCAGCTGAAGTGGCCTGCAGTACTGCACCCTAACCACTGTGCCACCTCAGCTCAACTGCGGGGGGTGGGGGGAGAGAATCAGCTGTGCAAAGCGATTGAGATGAGCTAGAAAGCAGGAAGTAAAGGACAGGATAGAGCAGGAGTGGGGCCAGTTGATCATCGGAGCTACCTGAACCGGTCCGAACCGGCTGAATACCACCTCTGGGCTGAATACCACCTCCGGATGTTGTGGCAGTGGTGAAATCTAAATCTTTTTTACTAGCAGGTCTGTGGTGTGGCTGGGAGTTGCTTGGTGGGGGGGGGTCATGTGACTAGGTGGGCGTGGCTATGTAGTCATGTAACTGTGTGATCAAAAGACAGACACTCACAATGTCCCGCTGGAGCAGGGTTGGACTAGATGACCTCCAGGTACCTTCCAGCCCTGGATTGTCCTCTGAAGCTGCTTCTAATGCCATGTTTGTAGTCCGTCCTTCCTCTCCTTTTTCTCTCCCTCCCTCCCTTCTTTCTTTTTCTTTATTCTCTCTCTCTCTTTCCTTCTTTCTTTCTCAGCACCCTGACCCTCCCAGGCTTCAGGGGAGCTTGCTGGGAGCAAAAATGGGCACCCCCACCCCTGCGTTTCCGGAGAACCTGTAGCAAAATAAATGCTTAAAAAGTTTTTTAAAAAAACTCCGAAGTTCAGCTGTGTGACTTGTGATCGCATTTATCTCCTGTGTTGTTGGTGCTCTTTCCCTGGGGGTTGTTAAGAAGAGATTGGACAACCATTTGTCTGAATTGTTGTAAGGCAGCGACCCCCAACAATAGAAGATCTCCAAGGTCGTCGTCCCCCCCACTATGTTGTTGTGTTATTCCGGTTTAAGATGTCGCGGGAGTTCCCAATCCTATTTGAGATTGAAACCAAAATACCCCAAGGACCTTTTAGTTTTATCCTTTAAATTCCCAATGCGGCCTTCCATAACTGACACCTGCCACATATGTTGAACTGTGATACCTATCAATCATCCAACATCTAATGCCAACTCCAACTAAGTTGGGCAAAGTATCTTTTGAGTCATGGCACTTCTTCTGTGGAATGCCTTCTTAGACTCATCTAGTCTATCTTAGAGTCATTCTCTATGCCTTATTATTTTTTTAGGTAGCAACGGTAGCAGAGGTGGGTTCCTACCAGTTCGCACCTATTTGGTAGAACCGGTTCTTCAAATCTACCGATTGGTTAGAAGAGGTTCCACCAGTGGACCCGGAAAGCAGGCCACACCTACAGAAGAGGTTCCAAAATTTTTTGAAACCCACCACTGGTCCTTGGATACGATTATTCTACACTATCATGCTCCTATTTATAAAACTCAGTGCCTCTGTGAAAGGTAAGGATGACTACTGCGTTTGTGGTGCAATCAGAACATTGCGTGTGTTGAAGTTGTTTTAACACAAACCAAAGATGCCTTTTAAAAACAAGTTTACATCATATCTTATGCATGCCAGTGCTGGGGGTGAGGTAATTTAAGGTGGTTCTGACAAGTGTCGTCGGCATCTTCATATCCGGTCACATGGGCAGCAAGCCACTCCCATCCGGTCACATGGGCGGCAAGCCACTCCCACAAAGGAGGCCACACCCACAGAGTGGGTTCGAACAATTTTGAAACCCACCACTGAACGGTAGGAAACCAATTTGGAATTTTATTTATTTTTTTGGTAAAGAAAATGTAAAACTACAGGTTTTAATAATTTTTTAAAAACGTCGATTCTGGAAAGCTGAAAATGGATTAAAGAGTCCACATGGACTTGAAATAAGATTTTGAAGTTAATCGTAAGAATCCTTCTCGTGGGAAAATGCTGTTGTTTTGAATTCTTTAAAAAAATTGAGAGAATGGGAAACATAGACACTAGAGGGAGCCAGAAGGAAGGATAGACCACCTTAAAAGATCACAACACTTGATTTACGGATACAGAATGAAGCAAAATACAACATTGGATATCGAGAAATATTTGTGAACCGTAGATCCAGAAGTTAATTTTAACAGTGCCTGCGATTCTATTCTGACTGTGTATGAAAGAGGAATAAGCTTTATCTGACAAGATTAATATTGATCTGAAAGTAGATTTAAAAGTGATAGACTACGACAATTACAGTATTTGTCGGAGTATAAGACGCACCTTTTTCCCTCAAAAAAGAGGCTGAAAATCTGGGTGTCTTATACACGGAATACAGCATTTTTTGCCTCCTGAAATCCCGCCCCTTCACCAAAAGGTCGTGCATAGCTTTTAGGAGGCTTTCAGAGAGTTCCTGGGGCTGGGGAGGGCAGAAATGAGTGAAAATAGAGCCGAAGTGGCTCAGTGGTTAGGGTGCAGTACTGCAGGCCACTTCAGCTGACTGTTATCTGCAGTTCAGCGGTTCAAATCTCACCGGCTCAAGGTTGACTCAGCCTTCCATCCTTCTGATGGTGAAATGAGAGCCCAGACTGTGGGGGCGATATGCTGACTCTGTAAACCGCTTAGAGAGGGCTGGAAGCCCTATGAAGCGGTATAAGTCTAACTGCTATTGCTATTGCTAAAAACGGGCCATTTTTTGCTCAGTTTTGCCCCCCCCCCGCCCCCAGGAGCACTCTATAAGCCTCCTAAAGGCTATTCATGCCCCTTTTTTTGAAAACAAAGTGGGCCCACTAGAACCTGCTAGATTGGTGAGCGGTGCGCCTCCTGGCCGGAGGTGTGTGTGTCCAGGGAGCTTATTTTCGGGGGTGGGCTTATATTTTTGGCCACGCAAAAAATGTGGCAAGGTGTTAGTTTCAGGACAGGTCTTATTTTCAGGGAAACACGGTAATGAAAAGGAATATACAAATACATTAAGAACAACCTAGATAACAAGTTAATGTTTAAAGGTTTAAAAACAATATTTTTTAGAAACTTCTTAATGTAATTCAGAGCATTGTGTGAGTGCAGCCACTGCTCAAGGAAGTTGGAATTTATTTATTTATTTATTTATTTTAAAACCTCATAATGTAACAGCTAGTATGAAACCAGCTCGGATTACATGCGTTCAGGTAAATCTATCTAGATTTTTTTTAAAAAAATTAGCTATTCAGGCCCTGTGAACTGTCCGTTCAACAAAACTGAACTGAACTGAATAACCTTTATTGTCATTTCCCCAATTTTGTACACAGACCTGAGAGGTCGATGACATTAAAAGGCATTTTGTAAATCATTTGCTAAATATAACAAAATGGAGCCTCTCCAGCAAGAAGAAAGCGACAACAAGCTTACAGGATTAAGATTTCATCTCTGCTGTATTTGATGTCACACTGCTGGAAAAAATTTTTTCCTGTGACCTTGGTGGGTGATGATATCATATTAAGAAGGGCCAAGATGTTGACTCAGGGGTGTTAAGACCAGTGGCTGGCTTCTTGCACATACAGAAAGATCTTAAATGAAGGTAAAGGTTCCCCTCGCACATATGTGCTAGTCGTTCCCAACTCTAGGGGGAGTGCTCATCTCCGTTTCAAAGCTGTCGAGCCAGCGCATCTCCGTGATCATGTGGCCGTCATGACTAAACACCGAAGGCGCACAGAACGCTGTTACCTTCCCACCAAAGGTGGTTCCTGTCATGACTAAACACCAGATGCACGGAACGCTGTTACCTTCCCCACCAAAGTGTTCCTGTTTTACTCTATTTTTACATGTCTTTGAACTGCTAGGTTGGCAGAAGCTGGGACAAGTACGGAGCTCACTCCGTTACGTGGCACTAGGGATTCGAACTGCCGAATTGCCGACCTTTCTGATTGACAATCTCAGTGTCTTAACCACGGAGCCCCACGTCCCTAGAAAGACCTTACAATATTGCTAATATATGCATACAGGTAGTCTTCACAAGTCTTCACTTAGTGACTATTCAAATTACAATGGCCCTGAAAAAAGTGACTTATGGCCATTTTTCACACTTATGACCCTTGCAGCATCCCCATGGTCACATGAATAAAATCTAGACAATCGGCTAGATGCTCGTTTTTGACCCCAGCCCCCAGGAGCCCTCTACAAGCCTCCCAAAACTCTGCGCCCCCCCCCACTTTTTTTGTACCAAAAAGGAGGCATGCAGAAGGTTTGGGAGGGCTGCAGAGTGCAAAACCTTTTTTTAAAAATTGCCTCTTCAAAATCATGGTCCATCTTATACTCGGGTGCGTCTTATAGTCCAAAAATATGGTACATTTGTTTCTCTGTTGCAAGCTCATTACTTATAAACTACAGATAGTCCTCAACATACATCCAAAAGTCTGTTACTAAGTAAGACAATGGTTGAGTGAGCTTTGCTCCATTTACAACCTATCTGGCCACAGTTGTTAAGTGAATCACTGCAATTGCTAGTAACACAATTGTTAAATAAATCTTGCTTCCCATTGACTTCGCTTGTCAGAAGGTCGGAAAAGGGGATCATATGACCCCGGGACACAACAGCTGACATAAATATGAGCCAGTTGAAGTCTGGCAGAATGGCTGACTGAGGAATCAATAATACAATAATACAATAGCAGAGTTGGAAGGGACTTTGGAGGTCTTCTAGCCCAACCCCCTGCCTAGGCAGGAAACCCTACACCACTTCAGACAAATGGCTATCCAACATCTTCTTAAAGACTTCCAGCGTTGAGGCATTCACAACTTCTGGAGGCAAGCTGTTCCACTGATTAATTGTTCTAACTGTCAGAAATTTCTCCTTAGTTCTAGGTTGCTTCTTTCCTTGATTAGTTTCCACCCATTACTCTTGTTCTAACCCTCAGGTGCCTTGGAGAATAGTTTGACTCCTCTTCTTTGTGGCAAGCCCTGACATATTGGAACACTGCTATCATGTCTCCCCTAGTCCTTCTTTTCATCAAACTAGAATATTCAGTTCCTGCAACCGTTCTTCATATGTTTTAGTCTCCAGTCCCCTAATCATCTTTGTTGTTCTTCTCTGCACTCTTTCTAGAGTCTCCACATCTTTTCTACATCGTGGCGACCAAAACTGAATGCATTATTCCAAGGTGGCCTTAACAAGGCATTATAAAGTAGTATTAACACTTCACATGATCTGATTCTATCCCTTTGTTGATGTAGCCTAGAATTGTGTTGGCTTTTTTGGCAGCTGCTGCACACGGCTGGTTCCTATTTAAATGGTTGTCCACTAGGACTCCAAGATCCCTCTCACAGTTACTGCTATTGAGCAAGGTATCACCTATACTGTACCTGTGCATTTCGTTTTTCTTGCCTAAATGTAGAACCTTACTTTTTTCACCATTGAATTTCATTTTATCTTAAGCCTGTCTTCTGGAGTGTTGGCTATTCCTGCCAGCTTGGTGTCATCTGCAAATTTGATGAGTTCCCCATCTATCCCCTCATCCAAGTCATTGATGAAGATGTTGAACAGTACTGGGCCTAAAACAGAGCCTTGGGGTACTCCACTGCATACTTCCCTCCATAGATGCAGTTCCATTGGTGACTACACGTTGAGTGTGGTTGGTCAGCCAGTTACGATCCATCTGGTGGTGATGCTGTCTAACCCACTTCTTCTACTTTATCTAGTAGTAGGTTATGGTCTATCTTATCAAATGCCTTACTGAAGTCCAAGTAAACAATATCGACGGCATTCCTCTGGTCCACTAATTTTGTCATTTGTCAAAGAATGCAATAAGATTAGTCTGGCATGATCTGTTTTTGACAAACCCATGTTGGCTTTTGGCTATTACTTTGTTTGCTTCTAGGTGTTCGCTAATTCGTTGCTTGATTATCTTTTCCAGAATCTTTCCTGGTATTGAGGTCAGGCTGATAGGTCTGTAGTTTCCTGGCAGCTTTAAGACTTATGGACTTCAACTCCCAGAATTCTTCAGCCAGCCATGATTGAGGAATTCGGAGTTGGCTGTGGAATTCTGGGAGTTGAAGTCTAACTGAATGGCTGCTGGGGAATTCCTGGAGCTGAAGTCCATAAGTCTTAAAGTTGCCCAGTTTGGAGACCCCTGTTGTAACTCACAGAGACTTTGGGAAAAAGTAAAATTCTAAATAACTTCAAAATGAACAATAGCAAAGAGGTGAAAAGCAAAAAGGAAAGGCATGCTTCACCAGACAACAGGTGGATTAATAAAGTCCTGGTTTGAACAATCCGCTGTTTGCTAAACAAATCACAGTAGGCTGGGGGTCACACTACACCAAAACAGAATAAATTCCATTATCATGTGATGTAGAGTAGAACTCAACTCATTAAGTTAGTAGATCAAATCTCCCTTCACCTACATACTGATTCCGTGTCCTTATTTAAATTATGTTGATTGGCCATTTTCCACATGGATAGGATATCTCTCTGATGTGCTGTGCTAAATAAAATGATGCTGCCTATCTCTTGATGTGCAGGAATGAGGTGACAGGTGGCAGACTAATCAGAGCAGCCATGAAGGAAATCGCAGCAACAGGAAGTCAACACAAATTCACTTGTTTATTTCAGATCTTTTTCTCGCTTTTTCTTGTATCTGCTACAAAATCCAGGCGACGTCTTTGCATCCAACCACACGGATCCAATCTGCAGATAGTCCTCAACCTACGGCCACAATTGAGCCCCACATTTATGTTGCCAAGTGAGAAATTGGTTAAGTGAGCTTTGCCCCACTTTACGACTTTCCTTGCCACATTTGTTCAGTGAATCACTGCAGTTGTTAAAATTAGCCACCCCGGTCTTTAAGTGAATCTGGCTTCCCTCATTGACTTTTGTTGGTCGGAAGGTCGCAAAAATGGGATCACATGACCCCGGGACACTGCAACCGTCATAAATATGAGGCAGTTGTCAAACGTCTGGATCAGGCATGGAATCCTCTTACCTTCGCTACTGGTTCGGAACTGGGAGCATGTGTGAGGCGCTTCTGCACATGCGCAGAATCTTCTGCACGTGCGGAGAGTGTCCGTGATGATGTCTGAGTGGGTGGGCGGAGCCTCCACTCTATCACCACCTACTGGTTCGCCCAAAACAGGGCGAACCAGCAGAATACCACCTCTGGTCCAGTACGGCATACTGGTGCCTGCCGAGAGCACCAGGTACTGTTCCAGTACGGTGCTCCGGAGGGCCCACCCGCGACGCGCCCTTCTTACCTGTATTTAAACTCTTTGGTGCTTCCGCACGGAGTGTATGGTGCCTGAGCGATGTTCCGCGAGCAGCTGGAGCATCGCGGAGGTGTTGTGGAGCATTGCAGGAGATAAGGACGCATGCGCATGCTCCGTGCATGCGCATGTTCATGTGGTGGGCGCTGGGCCCCATTGCACTGTACCGGTTGCAACAGGATCCGGAACCCACCACTGCTCTGGTCTGAATGTAAATTATGTAACCATGGGCATCCTACAATGGTCGTAAGTCTGAAAAATGGTCATAAGTCACTTTTTTCAGTGCCATTGTAAATTTGAACGATCACTAAGTAAGCAGAGTTGTAAGTCAAGGACTACCTGTACTTACGGAGAATTATTTTTAAGTCAACATAGGTACCACACCTTAGGAAACATTCGGAATACTTCGACGTTGATATGGAAAATGCCGCTGGTGTCCACTTCATATTTCAGGTCTGTCCCCAGAGGTGTGTTCTTTTGTGTAGTGAAGAGGAAGGCTGGTGCATTGCAGCATCTGGACAGAGTAGACCTATGGGAAGAAGCAGGAAGGATATGAATCGTGGTGGCGCAGTGGTTAGAATGCAGTATTGCAAGCTAACTTTACTTACTGTCAGGAGTTCGATCCTGACCGGCTTCAAGATTGATTCAGCCTTCCATCCTTCCGAGATCAGTAAAATGAGGACGCAGATTGTTGGGGGCAATAAGCTGCTTAGAAAGGGCTGTATATAAGTCTATATGAGAGCCACGGTGGTGCATTGGGTAGAATGAAGTACTGCAGCTATTTCTGCTGCCTGCCGGCTGCCTGCAATTTGGCAGTTCAAATCTCACCAGGCTCAAGGTTGACTCAGCCTTCCATCCTTCCGAGGTGGGTCAAATGAGGACCCAAGATTGTTGGGGACAAGAGGCTGACTCTGTAAACCACTTAGAGACAGCTGTAAAGCACTGTGAAGCAGCATATAAGCCTAAGGGCTATAGCTAAGTCATATCGCTAAGTGCTACTTACTGCTGTCAAACACAGTCAAACACACTTAAGGGCAGCCAGCTAAGTGTAGCAGGGATACTGAGACAGACAAGCAGAGGATTCATCTAAAGAAGGACTAGGGTAGATGTTCTGACACCCTCGGTCCACACCCAAGCACACTCCAAGTCAAAGATAAGTTATGGCATTTAATTAACAGACAGACAGGTCCTTGGCAGCAAACCGGCACAGACAAGCTTGGGCAGCAATAAACACAGATAAGGCCTGGCAGCAATCCAGCCTGCCAAGCTTCTAACAATGTTCTCCGACATTCGATCCTGTGTTGACTTCTGCAAAGAGGGCCGTGTGCACAAGTAGTCTTTTTATAGTCTGGAGAGGAGCCTAATGACCACCAGCTGAGTGCAATTACCTCCTGTAACTGCGCAACTGTTCCTGACGCCTATTAGCTCTTCGGTGCCGGCATCCAGGAACAACTCACTACTGGCGTCCGGCTCCACTCTCCCTTGTCTCCTCCCCAACTGGTTCCAATGCTCAGGCGCTTGGTGGCCAACCAGCCTCTCTGCGCCCTGCTCAGAGTCGGAACCCTGTCCAGGGTCCTCCACATCCTCCAGAGCCGACTCATAGGGCCCCTCGCTGTCAGAGTCTGGTGGCAGCTCCAACGGCCCCTGCTGGGCCACAAGGTAGATATGATAGCAGTGTTCCAATATTTGAGGGGCTGTCATGGAGAGTAAAGGGGTCAATCTATTCTCCAAAGCACCTGAGGGCAGGCAAGAAGCAATGGATGGAAACCTATTAAATAGAGATCCTTCGGAGAAATTCCTGACAATGAGGACAATCAACCAATGGAACAGCTTATAGTTGTGGATGCTCCATCACTGGAGGTTTTTAAGAAGTGATTGCACATCCTTTTGTCCGGAATGCTATAGGGCAGTGATGGTGAAACTTTTTGGCACTGAGTCGCCCAACTGAAATGAATGTCCATCTGCGCACTTGCCAGCTGGTCTTCATGCATGCCAGAGCATCAGAAACCCAAAGACCAGCATGCCAGTGCGCCTACGCCTGTTTTTTGGCTGATTTTGGCCAGTTTTGGGGCCATTTTTCAGGCCATTTTCAGGCTGTTTGGGGGGCATTTGTTGTTTCATTGCCAGAGTGCCGAAAAATTCTAAGCAAATGTGAAGACTGTCTGAGAACATCAAGAGCAGAGGTCTGACATTAGATAACCAAATTTCCTCCTATGAGTGTCTCTCAGGACTCCCAGAATTCCAAACCCAGCCTATTTCAATCCCAACACATTTAAACTTGCGATGTTGGAGGAGACGCAGCTCAAAGGAACCATTAGCTGATTCAGTGGCTTGGTCCTGTGAAAAATTGTGGTTTGTTGTACACATCACATTGGTTGGGTCACTATTCCTATATAGCAGAGGTCTTCAAACTTGGCAACTTTAAGACTTGTGGACTTCAACTCCCAGTTGAAGTCCACAAGTGTTAAAGTTGCCAAGTTTGGGGGCCCCTGAAATAAAATACAGCCAGGCAGATTTTCTCACAGCAGTAGAAAAGAAAAATCTATACTTCTACCTGGAGCTGAAAAACAATAAACCTGCAATCAACAATTATCCATTTTCTCTGTCAAGATATAGTTTGGGGCTAGGGATTTAGATCGGGTTTTCTAAAATCTCTTAGGCCCTACTTAGCCCCGTGACCTTACTTGAAGAAGTTGGCCTCCGTGATATCATCTCCCACTTGCAGATCTGAAGATTCTTCCACCTTTCAAACAATTCCGTCTGCCTCGCTCTAAAATGGGCAGAAGAAATGGTCACTTTAGAGCTGAGTTCCAAGTGTAGATTCCAATTTTAACAACAACAATGCAACCTTGTACTGGTCAAGGAAGAGTCTCGGGTATGTCTTCTCTCTCTTTTCTGTCTCTGTCTCTCTCTGTCAGTGTGTGTGTGTCTTTCTCTCCTCTCTCTCTCTGTCTCTCCCTCTCTTTCTCTCTGTCTCTCTCTGTCTGTTCTCTCTGGTGTGTCTGTCTGTCTTTGTCTCTCTGTGTGTGTCTGTCTGTCTCTCTCTCTCTCTGTCTCTCCTCTCTTTCTCTTCTCTCTGTCTCTGTCTCTCTCTGTGTCTGGTGTGTGTGTATCTGTCTGTCTGTCTGTCCTGTCTGTCTTCTCTCTCTCTCTCTCTCTTTCTCTGTCTCTGTCTTTCTGTCTGTCTCTGTGTGTCTGTCTGTCTGTCTTTGTCTCTCTCTCTCTGTGTCTGCTCTCTCTCTCTCTGTCTCTCCCTCTCTTTCTCTCTGTCTCTGTCTCTCTGTCTGTCTCTGTGTGTGTGTCTGTCTGTCTGTCTTTGTCTCTCTCTGTGTGTCTGTCTCTCTCTCATCTCTGTCTCCCTCTCTTTCTCTTTCTCTCTGTCTCTGTCTCTCTGTGTGTCTGTCTGTCTGTCTTTCTCTCTCTCTCTCTCTCCCCCCTCTCTTTCTATCTGTCTCTGTCTCTCTCTGTCTGTCTCTCTATGTGTGTCTGTGTCTTTGTCTCTCTCTCACTCTCTGTCTCTTTCTCTATGTCTGTGCCTGTCTGTCTCTTTCTCTGTGTGTGTGTGTCTGTATGTCTGTCTCTCTGTCTCTGTCTCTCTCTCTCTCTGTCTCTGCTCTCTTTCTCTCCCCCCCCCCAAGGCAAAGAAAACCACAGGATATGGAATATACACATAATACATACTACATACATACAATACATACATACATACATACACGTGTGTGTGCGTATCCAATATCCTATGGTTTCCTTTGCTTCTTTTGCCTGTCAACAAAAGAATATTCCCAGAGGAGACTTGGTAAGAGTCAAGCTTTCTGATTGGGCAAAGACAATTGATGGCTTGTCCCAAGTCCAACCCTTTTTTTCTTTCCCCATCGTTCCTTTCTGAAAATTACCTTTCTGCCAATCTCGTCTTCAAGACCTCATCCCCGGTTCCAGAAAGGCTAACAAGCCTGGCAGATGCTCGCTCTCCTGCAAGTTGGGAGCTGACTTACACCTGCCGTAGGTTCCACCTCACCGTTACCCACCAACCCTGACAGGAAAACCTTAGACATTCTGAGCATCGCTGCAAAGTGTAAACTTGAAAACAACCTACTCTGAACGGGGGGAAAAAGGGCTGGATTTTGCCATGTCCTCAGTTCAGCGTTGCCTAGGAGGACAGGAATGAACAGGTTCCTACTTACACCGTCAGGACTTTCAACTGCATTATTTCCCGCCTTAGACCCAGGCATTTTGTAGAGTTGTAGTCAAAAGAACCGTCATAATATTCAAAGTACCTGAGGAAGAACAAACGAGATGCAAAAATAAATGTCATGTCTCACTGCTTCGAGCATCATCTTCAGACAACTGGGTGCACTTTCCCAATAGGTTTGTCGACCAATCTCATGTCCCAACCATCTAACTGCGGTTTGTAGAGCATATAGTCTCCAAAAATAGATGTTGAGATTCAGAGTGCAGAGAAGAGCAACAAAGATGATTAGGGGACTGGAGGCTAAAACATATGAAGAACAGTTGCAGGAATGGATGTGTCTGGTGTAATGAAAAGAAGGACCATGGGAGACATGATAACAGTCTTCCAATATTGAGGGGCTGCACAAAGAGAGGGAGGTCAAACTATTCTCCAAAACACCTGAGGGTAGACAAGAAGCAATGGGTGGAAACTAATCAAGGAGAGAAGCAACCTAGAACTAGGGAGAAATTTCCTGACAGAAAAATTAATCAGTGGAACAACTTGCCTCCAGAAGTTCTGTTCCAACACTGGATGTTTTTTAAGAAGAGTTTGGACAAACATTTGTCTGAAAGGGTGTAAGGTTTCCTGGCTGGGAAGGGGGTTGGACTAGAAGACCTCCAAGGTCCCTTCCAACTCGGTTACTCTGCTATTCTGTTAATAAGGAAATCAACAGGCTAATAAAGAAACAGACCCATCCCACCCACCCCAAAAATGCAGCAACTTTGTTCACACGAATTCTTCCTTTGGTTACCAAATTAACCCATTTTCTGAGTTTGCAGAATGACCCAGAACCATAAACTATCCAATGTTTTAATGCTGTAATCCACCGGAATTGTTTCTATAAGATGGGTGGCAAATAAACTTAATTATATATATATACACTGTGTGTGTATGTGTGTATTTACCAGTACAATTCTGGAACGCCTCAAGCAATTTCAACCCAACTTGGTACACAGATGAGTTACTGTCTGGAAACAAATACTGTGGGGATAAGACACCCCTAATACTCTTCCGGGGTGGTGGGGATAGTGGTGGGGGTGCTGTTCTGTTAGGATACAGCCTGTTGTGCCTTAAAACGGCTTCTACTGTACTGCCTTAAAATGGCTTCTACTGTATGGAGCAGTGGAGTTGCCATGGTAACGGCTTCACAGTACTCCACAAGGGGGCTCCCTCTGGTAAGGTGGAAAATCCAACATTAGAAATTACGTTTGGTCCGGACATTTTCCCCCTATAAATAAATACCTGGACAACGCCAGATTTTTGGCTAGTAAGTGAATAAAATATGGGCTGGATCTGAAGCAAGCAAGAATCCTATCCAGGTTCAGCTGATGTGGAAAGCCAACTTTGAGGTGCATTGTATGAACAAAACTGGTGGTTTTATAGTCATCTCAAAAGACCTGAAACAGATAATTAGTCTACAAGTAGTCCTCCTCAACATATGACCACAATTGAGCCACATTTTTTTTGTTTGTAAACAAGGCAGTTGTTAAGTGGGTTTGCCTCATTTTACGACCATTCTGGCTACAGTTCTTCAGTGAAATAGTGCATCTTTAAGTTAGTAACTCAGTTGTTAAGTGAATCTGGCTTCACGTGACATTCCTCGTCAGAAGTTTGCAAAAAGGGGATCACATGACCCCAGGATTCTGCAACCATCTGGATTTTGATCATATAACCAGGGGGATGCTGCCATGATATGAAAAATGGTCATAAGTTACTTTTTCAATGCTGTTGTAACTTCAAACGGTCACTAAACAAATGGTTGTAAGTCAAGAACTATCTGTATTTGCTCCCAGAGAGACTGCGGAAATCTTGATTTGAAGAATCTGGTTTTGTATATTTTGTATATTTTTTTCCTTGTCAGTGCAATCATGTACAACTCCTACGTTAATTCAACTCAATTAAAATTAAATCAAATATTTAATTTTCCACGTTAGTCTGATGTTCTTTGAAACCGACAGAAATCTGAACAGCCCAGCAGTGTTTTTACAAAATGAATATTGGGCCATATATTTTAAGAAAAGCGACTGGCACAAGGGAAATAACCCAGAGTCCCAGACAGTGATGGATAAGTAAACAGAATTTTGCTTCCTGTGCAAAGGTGGGTTCCTGCCGGCATTACTGCCAGTTCAGCGTGCAAAAAAAAATGTGTCCCACGCGCGTCGCATTTGCAACTAAAAAGGTCTGCGCATGCGCACGTTAGAAAAGAGAAAAAAATACATTTTTGCAATGAAGATTGTTCTGCGCATGCGCAGAACAGAAAATCAAGATGGCGGCCCGAGGATAGAACCGGTTAGGGTGGTATCTAGCCGAGTTACTATCTACTCGGCCAACTGATAGGAAACACCCCTCAGTCTACCCTTCAGAGAGGGCCCGCAACTTGGGTGTCCTCCTGGATCGGCAGCTGACATTAGAACACCATTTGTCGGCTGTGACCAGGGGGGGCTTTGCCCAGGTTCGCCTAGTGCACCAGTTGCGGCCCTATCTGGACCGGGAGGCACTTCAAATGGTCACTCATGCCCTCGTCACCTCAAGGCTCGATTACTGCAACACACTCTACATGGGGCTGCCCTTGAAGAGTGTTCAGAGACTACAGTTGGTCCAGAATGCAGCCGTGCGAGCGATATCGGGTGTACCTCGGTACACCCATGTTACAGCTATCCTCCACGAGCTGCACTGGCTCCCTATTGGTCTCCGGACGCGCTACAAAGTGCTGGTGATTACCTTTAAAGCCCTACATGGCCTTGGACCTGGATATCTGAGAGATCGCCTCCTGCTACACACCTCCCAACGTCCGATAAGAACCCACAGGCTAGGCCTCCTCCGGTGCCGTCGACCGGACAATGCGGCTGGCGACCACTGGGGGAGAGCCTTTTCTGTAGCTGCTCCGGCTCTGTGGAACGAGCTACCAGCAGAGATCCGGACCCGTCCCACTCTCATGGCCTTCCAAAAAGCCACCCAAACCTGGCTGTTCCGACAGGCCTGGGGTTGCTGATTTTTAAATCAGGTCTAACCCCCAGTTAAGCCCAATGTATGTTGTGTTTTTTAAACTGTTTTTGTGTCTTTCCCCTATTTGCTTTTTTATTTTATCTCGTAATTGTAAGCCGCCCGGAGTCCTCCAGGATTGGGCGGCATATAAGCTCATTAAATTACCAATTAATTATTACCAAACCACCTCTGTGGTTCACTGTCTTCAGTGTAATTTCTCTTTTTTCTTCATGAAGCTTATTAAATACTCAAAACTGTAGTAGTGCCAATGAATGGTTGGTGCCCACAAAACCAAAATATACATATCAAATTCATCTATGCGTTGGACAAAGATTGACAGGTTGTATAATGGCCAGTAACAATAGAAGAGTTACACTGTGGTACAGTTCTGATGTATAAGTTAAAAGAATGCCTGAAATGTATGTCATTAACCAAGCAATTCCAGAAAACTCAACCAGATACCCTGAAGTCAGCTCTCTCAGAAAAGCAAGACAATCTTGAAGCTTTTACCGCTATTAGCACATGGATGCATGGAAAATATAACAGGATCTGACCCGGGTAACCCATGTTCCACACATTTTAAATATTCATCCATCTCAGAAAAAATAATAATTCAGAATACACCCCTATTCAAATGCACTTATTTTTCATGAATACGCAAACCTGACTTGCAAAAAACTGGAATCCCACTAAAGTGGTTTTCGACTTACAACTATTCGTTTAGTGACCAAAGTTAGAAAGTTAGTGACTTATGACCGTTTTTCCCATGACAAGCAAAGTTAATGAGGAAGCCAGATTCACTTAACAAACGTGTCGCTAACATAGCAACTGCAGGATCCACTTAACAGCTTTGGCAAGAAGGTTGTAAAATGGGGCAAAACTCGCTGAACAAATCGTTCGCTTTAGCAAGGGAAATTCTGGGCTCAGTGTGGTGGTAAGTCAAGGACTATCTGGATTCCACTTTCTACAGCTGTAGAGGACTTTTAAGGATTGTTTGGATCCCTTTTGTCTCTATATCAGGAGTGTCCAATCTTGGCGACTTTTAAGATTTGTGGAACTTCAACTCCCAGAATTCCCCAGCCAGCCATGGGGAATTCTGGGAGTTGAAGTCCACAAGTCTTAAAGTGGCCAAGGTTGAACACCCCTGGTCTACATGGAAAGAACGTGCCACGTGAACAAGTTATGATATCTTCCCGCGTCATCTGCAGGACTGGCACCCTTCTGTGGCTGTACCCCAATTTCTGTACCTGCTGCCTGTGCCAGCTCCACTCTCAGAGCTCCGCCATCCATGAAATTGGAGCCGTTAGTCCAGTTCGCCCGTCCTCATCACTCTGCCAGCTAAACTGCGGCTCACTAGCAAAGAAACAAGGCAGTTGGTATCTCACATCATTATCTCCATCCTTCTTAGCATTGGCTAGATACAGGTATTCCTCAACTTACAACAGTTCATTTGCTGACTGTTCAAAGTGACGACAGCACTGAAAAAAGTGACTTATGACCATTTTTCACACTTGGGGCCTTTGCAGCATCCCCATGGTCACCTGATCAAAATTAAGATGCTTAGCAACTGGCTCTATCATATCTCCATTTACCATCACCTTTGCCTTTTATTTGTAATATATTGTCTTAATCATGTTAATAGCAATAGCAATAGCAGTTAGACTTATATACCGCTTCATAGAGCTTTCAGCCCTCTCTAAGCGGTTTACAGAGTCAGCATATCGCCCCCACAATCTGGGTCCTCATTTCACCCACCTCGGAAGGATGGAAGGCTGAGTCAACCCTGAGCCGGTGAGATTTGAACCGCTGAACTGCTGAACTAGCAGTCAGCTGAAGTGGCCTGCAGTACTGCACTCTATCCACTGCGCCACCTCGGCTCTTTTAAATAAATCTCTCACCGAAGTCCATAGGTTTTAGTTGTAATAGCATAAAGTGCCAATTTACATTATCAAATGCTTTCTGCGCATCTAAGACAATCAATGTCATTCGTCTTCCAGGATGTGCTTTATAATACTCCAATGTATTTAAAATCGTTCTCATATTGACAAGCAAAGTCAATGGAGAAGCCTGATTCACTGAACAACCGTGTTACTAACTCAACCATGGCAGCGATTCATTAAACAACTGTGGTCACAAATGGAGCAAAGCTCACTTAACTTTCTCGCTTAGCAACAAAAAATTGTGTTCCACTGTTGTCGTAAGTTGAGGACTACCTGTAGTCAACACAAAATATTTCCCAAGACAGGGGAAAACTGAATCCTGCTCGGATGGCTGGTGGACGTCACTCAATCAACTTAATCAGGGGAATATATAAAGGGCAGGACTTTCCCCCGTTTCTAGTGCATTTAGAAGGACTGGGTGACACATTGTTAAAAGACAGTGATGGCATGGCCACAGCTCACTGTCACACATGGATATTATGGTCTGGGTTTGAAAATCAAGAGAGTGAAATGTAAACCAAGTATAATCTCACCTGAGTCAGGGGCTGCCACTAGCCAATCAGTTGTCTGTCTGTCTCTGTCTGTCTATCTATCTATCTATCTATCTATCTATCTATCTATCTATCTATATCTATCTATATCTATCTATCTATCTATCTATCTATCTATTATCTAATCTCTATCTATCTACTTACCTACCTATGTATCTCCTTCTCTCTCTTCTATATCTATCTGTGTCTGTCTGTCTGTCTGTCTGTCTGTCTGCCCTGTTCCCTGAAAATAACACCTCCCTGGATAAAAAGCCCAATCGGGCTTTGAACACATGCACTAAAATAAGTCCTCCCCTGAAAATTAGCCCTCCCTGAAAATATTGCAACAGAGCAGCAGCCATGAAGTGACCACTCTCTCCGCCTCCTGCACCTCAAAAATAATAAGACCTCCCCAAAATAAGGCCAAACGCTTATTCAGGGGTCAAAAGAAAAAGACCCTGTATTTTCGGGGAAACACGGTATCTTACTATCTATCTAATCTCTTTCTATCTACTTACCTACCTCTCTATCACTCCATTTGTCTCTCTTCTATCTATCTATCATCTATCTATCTATCTATCTATCTATCTATCTATCTATCATCTATCTATCATCTATCTATCTATCTATCTATCTATCCATCTATCTATCTATCATCTATCTATCTATCTATCTATCTATCTATCACTATCTATCTATCTAATCTCTCTATTTCTATCTACTTACCTACCTATGTATCTCCATTTCTCTCTCTTCTATATCTATCTATTTTCCCTCTTTCTAGTTATTACTAACTATCTCTGTCCTATCTCTGTCCTATCTCTGTCCTATCTCTACCTACCTACCTACCTACCTACCTACCTACCTACCTACCTACCTACATACCTACCTATATCACTATCTATCTATCTATCTATCTATCTATCTATCTATCTATCTATCTATCTATCTATCTATCTATCTATCATCTATCTATCTATCTAATCTCTCTATTCTATCTACTTACCTACCTATGTATCTCCATTTCTCTCTCTTATATATATCTATTTTCCCTCTTTCTAGTTACTTACTAACTATCTGTGTCCTATCTCTGTCCTATCTCTGTCCTATCTCCTACCTACCTACTACCTACCTACCTACCTACCTACCTACCTCCTACCTACCTACTTACATCTATCTCTCTATCTCCTCATCATCTATATCTATCTATCATCTATCTATCTATCTATATATCCCTATCTATCTATATATCTATCTATCTATCTATCTATCTATCTATCATCTATCTATCTACTAATCTCTATTTCTATCTACTTACCTACCTATGTATATTTCTCTCTCTTCTATATCTATCTATTTTCCCTCTTTCTAGTTACTTACCTAACTATCTTGTCCTATCTCTGTCCTATCTCCTACCTACCTACTTACCTACCTACCTACCTACCTACCTACCTACCTACCTACTGATCTATCTACCTACCGATCTATCTATCTATCTATCTATCTATCTATCTATCATCTATCTATCTATCTATCTATCTATCCCTATCTATCTATATATCTATCTATCTATCTATCTATCTATCTATCTATCTATAATCTATCTATTTCTATCTACTTACCTACCTATGTATCTCCATTTCTCTCTCTCTATATCTATCTATTTTCCCTCTTTCTAGTTACTTAACTATCTCTGTCCTATCTCTGTCCTATCTCCTACCTACCTACTACCTACTACTACATCTATATCTATCTATCTATCTATCTATCTATCTATCTATCTACTATCTATCGATCTATCTATCTATCTATCTATCTATCTTCCCTCTTTCTAGCTACTTACCTACCTATCTCTCACCCATCTCTGTCCTATCTCTCCTACCTACCTACCTACTACCTACTATCTATCTATCTATATCTATCTATCTATCTATCTATCTATCTATCTATATATCTATCTCTATCTGTAGAACATGGATACAAGCAATAGGGATATATGAAAAAACACATAATAATATAAATGTATATAAGATGGAGGTGTATTGTCATCTTTGTAAAGTATAAACCAATCAGTGCATAGTTTTCTTCTGAATTTTGCAAAGCGTTATCCTAGAGGCGCCCATTTTATGCCAACTTGGAAGGAAGTGATCATCTTTTCCTAGGTGCAAATGATGCTTCTCACCCATAGGACATCAGGGCGGCAGAAGCCAACGGCATTTGTTCTTGGCAACGCAAACAGTGCTGCAAAACTGCATCTGTGCCCTCTAGTTCTGCCAGCTATTTCCCTTGCCATGGCTGCCAACTTTCCCACTAGCAATTAGAGTAGAGCAGTTGTGCATAAAACAGGGAAAGATGTTTTGTTTCGGGCTCAGAACAAATTAGCCCACCTGAAACTTTCTACCCAAAGATTTCAGGGTGTGTGCTGCTCTATCTCAAATACAGATAGTCCTCGATTATAACAGGTCGTTAAATGATCGTTCGAAGTTACAATGGCATTGAAAAAAGTGACTCGTGAACGTTTTTCACATTTAATTAGCCATGGTGGCGCAGTGGTTAGAATGCAGTACTGCAGGCTACTTCTGCTGACTGCCGGCTGCTTGCAATTTGGCAGTTCGAATCTCACCAGGCTCAAGGTTGACTCAGCCTTCCATCCTTCCGAGGTCAGTAAAATGAGGACCCAAATTGTTGGGGGCAATAGGATGACTCTGTAAACTGGTTAGAGAGGCTGTAAAGCACTGTGAAGCAGTATGTAAGTACGTATATTATGATAGTTAGCAATAACAATAGCAGTTAGACTTATATACCGCTTCATAGGGCTTTCAGCCTCTCTAAGCGGTTTACAGAGTCAGCATATCGCCCCCAACAACAATCCGGGTCCTCAGTTGCAACATCCCCATGGTCATTTGATCGAAATTAAGAGATGCTTGACATCTGACTCATATTTATGATGGTTGCAGTGCCCTGGGTCATGTGATCCCTTTTGAGACAGTCTGATGAGCAAAATCAATGGGGAAGCCAGATTCACCTAACAACCATGTTACACACTTAACAATGGCAGCAATTCACTTCCATGGCACAAAAGCTTGTAAAATGGAGCAAAACTCACTTTAAAAATGTCTCGTTTAGCAACAGGATATTGAGCTCAGCTGTGGTCATAACTTGAGGATTACTTATATTTTCTTTTACCCCAAAATCAAAACTTAAAGGAGATGCAAGTTCATTGCAGTCCATCTCAAGGCTGTTGCAAAATGTACAGGTACTCCTTGCTTAACAACTAGTTGCTTGCCGATTGTTCAAAGTTACGACAGACCTCCCCAGAGCTACTTATGACCCAATTTCAAAGTTCCAATGGCCGCAACGTCACCTGCAGTCACATTTTGCGGGGCTTGGCAATCAAGGCATACTTATGGCTGCTTATTGTGTCCCATAATCATGCAATCACAATTTTTGGCCAGTTCCTGACATTTATTTCTAATTTTCAGCAAAAAAACATCCATTGGTTTTAAAAACGAGTTTGCTTAATGACTGCAGTATTAGCTTAACAACTGATTCGCTTAATGCATGGTGTATGCTTAATGGCCACCCGAATAAAGGTTGTGAAATCACATGATGACCTTTTAGCAACTGCCACCAACTTATGACCATAATTCTGGGCTCAGTTATAGTTGTTAGTTGAGGACTGCATGGATATCAGTCCATTTCAAGCCCCACTGTTTTCAATGATTGGAGCATTTTAAATGCTGCCACTCAAAAGAGGTTTTATTTCTTACACAATCATGTTTTGAGCCTGTAGCATTTCCTATGAGCCTATGTAAAAGCAGTTGCAAATCGTCAAATGGAGATGGAGTAGAAATACAGCCGTTTCACAAAAATACGTGGCTGCAAACATCATTCACCCAGTATCCATCCTTAATTTTTATTTATTTTTTGCTCAAAAATTAACACAGCAAGGAAGAACTGCATATAAAAACGCAAACATTTGAGGAAGGACGTATGAAGGCGCATGAGATGGGAACCCCCCAAAAAAACACATGACAAAATTTTCTTGCCATTTTTAAAGAATTCTGCAGAATGTCAGGACAGTCTTGATCTTCATTTAATGACCCCCACATCCTTTGCGGGTTGAGTTTGGGCAACTGAATGGAGCTAAGTGTTTACTGGCCAGATGCCCTTCCTGTTGCCAATGCAGAGTTCTATTCAGCAGATATATTTCTCATCGTGCCCAGAGAGAGAAATATCCTGTCTCTACCTAGGATTGAACTCACAGCCTCACTGATTGTGAGGCGAGAACTCTACCTCTAGGCCACTGCACCATGCCAGGACGATCTAACGATTAAATTCATACGATATTAACATAGATGAGATACATCTCTATTCTTTTTTTTGTCAAACGTTGTTTTTTTTTTTAACATATAACATGGTACGGTTGGAACGGGCTCAGCATTGCCCACATGGACACGGTGGTGCACATGCACACACGCACAGCACACGCATGCTTTGCAGCTGCCAGCGACGCTGCCGCAAGCCTCTGTAATGCTCCAGCTGCTCGTCGCGGCGGCGCGCAGGCACTGTATACGCCATGCGCATGTGCGGAAGCGCCAAAGGCTTTAAAGGACAGGTAAGGAGCTTGGGCAGGCAGGTGGGCCCTCCGGAGCACCATACCAGAACGGTACCCGGTGCTCCGGGCAGGGGCGTACCGCCTGCGACCCACCACTGATCTCTATTCTATAGTTCATGTTTTAAGACACAATTTGGGAGAGGAGCAATGAAGCTTTGAACAGTGATGAAACGTGTCATGGAATTGCGTCGCGGCTGTCCAGATGATATTGGGGAGTCCCTAAAACAAACTTGTAGTGTTGAAATATAAATGTATTTTAGATTGAATCTTAAAGGGGTCTTTGTTAGCAAACAACGCAAGATAGTCAGAAACGCAGGAACCTCATGAGGTAATTTTTTACAGTACACACAGAAGAAAAAGGGGGAAAGAGGGAAACGCTCCCTTCACGCCCACAACAACCAATCACAGCGTAGATTGCCTCATGCATTTTCTAACTACGGGAAGTCATCGGCTTATGACCACAATTGAGCCGCCAAAACATTTCTGTCCCTATGCGAAGCATGGGTTAAAAATGAGTTTTGCCCCGTTCTGCAACCTTCCCGGCCGCGGTTGTTGAATGAATCACAGAAATTGTGACGTTAGTAACATGGTTGTTAAGTGAATCTGGCTTCCCCCATTGACTTGGCTGGTCAGAAGGTCGCAGAAAGTGACTGTGTGGCCTTAGGATGCTTCGAGAACTCAGAGCTGCCTTTCTCGGTTTTTCCATCCCTGCTACTTCTACAATAAAGAGAAATTGGCAGTGTCTGCCTGCAAATCACACATTTTACCTAAGAGTCCCAAGCAAAAGACGGACGGACATACACTACATACATTGGCATAGATAGATAACTGGATGGATGCATGGACAGACAGACGGCACACACAAAAAATTATAGATAGATGGATGGATGAATGGATGGATGGATGGATGGATGGATAGATAGATGAAAGAAAGAAAGAAAGAAAGAAAGAAAGAAAGAAAGAAAGAAAGAAAGAAAGAAAAGAAGAAAGGAAAAAAGAAAGAAGAAAGAAGCTGGTCTGAGTTAACTGCACTGCAGAAGACATGGCAGGTTTAAACTCTTACTTAATATTTTAGTTTTACCCTTGAAAAGGTTACCCAAATGTTTCTGCAGGTTCTTCTTACTATCCTTAATGGATCCATATAGGTTGTGGGGGAAGCCACCCACCCCCCTGCTGGAAGAATGAATATTTGGAGGAATATTGAAAAGGCAGGATAAAATATTTCCCCCTAAAATAGAAATAAAAAATCTTAAGGGAGACAGAAACTCAGAATCCCAGTTCCCTGCCCCCAGCAGATTTGTGCCCAGTAAGAAAGACTGGGTCAGCCTATCCACAAAACAAAAGACTTTCAGCTCCAGGATGATGGGATTATCCTTCAAGACATAATAGGATTAACCCACTACTATTAGCAGAAGACACAGAGCACACTACATTGCACAATCTCCTTAAGGGGTATTCAGTCATTGCATCACCCCCAGCAAACATTGACCAAAACTTAGCATCAAAACGCCCTATGATTTGCACTTTGCCTATAGACTCCAGCTATGACCCTAGATATGGCCCCGTGGGAGTCTGCACAACAGCCAATAGAATACATGCTCTGTACAGGAACAGGAAGCTCAAGTGCAAAGCCCAAGAGAAGGTATGAAAACCTCCCACTCTAAACTCCATGTGGTCAGTTGGACCAGAACCATCCATGTGGTTTTGCTCCATCATTAAACCCTCTTTCCAATCATCAGCCTCCAGCCTCCATTTTGTCTCCAGTGCTTTTCTCCCGGCTTGGAACCTAAACCGATGGAATGTTCTTCCAACAATAGTCCTCAACTTATGACTGCAATTGAGCATGAAATTGGGCATGTACTGTGTTAAGTGGGGTCATTATGTGATTGAAGACCTTTTGTTTTTTTGCAGAGGTCATGAAGCCAGCGGTGCTCATACACAAAGCAGTGGTCATTAACGGCTCTCATAGATATTTAGCTGCACTAATTTCTATTATTTAAGGTCTCAATCCAAATGAGTATTCTCCAAACATTGTACACTCTTACTTCACTCTTTCAAAATTTGATTTTGGCTTCTTCATTCTGGCTTTAACAAAGATGCGTGATCTGGCCATTGTTTCAGAACAGATCCCATCCAGCCCTATTCTGATGGAGCAATTGATCGATATATCACTGTATCTGTTTATTTGAAGAATGGTCTAAGGAAGCTATGGCTGTGCTCGGTTGTATTAATTTGCTTGGTTTTGTTTTAACATGTTTTATGAACCTGGGTCCAACCAAAATAACAGAGATTCATTGTGCAGCTGAATATATGAGATAGCTCGATAGCTAGGCAAGCAAGCAGGCAGACAATTGATAGACGGGTAAATGGTATGGATGGATGGATGGATGGATAGAGGCTAGATGGATAGATGGATGGATAATGATAGAGAATGATAGATGGATGATGAATGAGTTAGATAATTGATAGCTGGATGGGTTATAGATGCTGGTTGGATGGATAATAGTATGGCATGGATGGATGGATGGATGGATGGATGGGTGGGTGGATGGATGGATAATTGATAGATGGATGGATGATGAATGAGTAGATAGTTGCTAGTTGGATGGGTTATAGATGATGGTTGGATGGATAATGATAGATGGATGGATAGATGGATGATGAATGAGTAGATTACTGATAGATGGATGGGTTTATAGATGATGGTTGGCTGGATAATAGATGGATGGATGGATGGATGGATGGATAATTGATAGATGGATGGATAGATGGATGATGAATGAGTAGCTAGTTGATAGATGGATGGGTTATAGATGATGGTGGATGGATAATAGATGGAGGAGAATGAGTAGATAATTGATAGATGGATGGGTTATAGATGATGGTTGGTGGTTGGTTGTTGGTTGGATGGATGGATGGATGGATGGATGGATGGATAATGATAAATGGATGGATAGATGGATAATGAATGAGTAGATAGTTGATAGATGGATGGGTATAGATGTGGTTGGTTGGATGGATGATGGATGAAGGATGGATGGAGACAGACAGACAGACAAATTTCGAGCTCTCCCTTAGCCATGCAAGTTCTGTGAGTGTTTCTGAAATAATCCCTCCCTCCCCTCTCCAGACTAATATTTTATGGTTGTAGTGGTGAAGGTTCTGGACTCAGAGCAGGAGGGATGCATTGGGGGTGTGGCCAGGATGTGGTGTGGCCCAGCTTGACGTCATTTGTGCTGACAATTAACAAGGAATTTTAACCTCTCTTTGCAACAGGCTAGAGCCCCATCATGCTTGAAAGCAGCCATAATTATCCCAGTTCTGAAGAAAGCAGCCATAAAAGCTTGAATGACTATAGACCCATTGCACTGACGTCTATAGGGATGAAGGGCTTTGAGAGAGACTGGTCCTACAACACTTCAGGTCCTGTCTCCACCAAATTTTGATCACACACCAGTTTGCTTATAGAAGCAACAGGTCGAAAGGGGATGCCATCACCACTGCTCTACATATTGCACTGAGCCACCTTGAGAAATCTGGGAATTATGTCAGAATGCTTTTTATAGACTATAGCTCGGCCTTTAACACCAACTTACCAGGAATTCTCATTGAAAAGTTGACTGACCTGAATTTCCCTCTCCTCACTTGTGAATGGATCAAAGACTTCCTAACAGATCGTCCACAAACAGTAAGGGTTGGTCCTTTTACATCTTCCGCGCTGAAGCTCAACACAGGCTCCCCTCAGGGCTGTGTGCTCAGCCATACCTGTACTCGCTGTATATATATATATATATGACTACATATCCTCTGATCCATCCAATATCATAATAAAGTTTGCAGACGACACAACGGTGCTGGGTCTCATAACTAGAGGAGACGAATCAGCATACAGGGAAGAAGTCCAGAAGGTATCCGCATGGTGCTCAAGAAACAACTTATATCTAAATACTAGTAAGACAAAGGAGATGGCGCTAGATTTCCGGAACCCAGAGCGGATCATGCCCCACTGTATATCGAGGGGGGCTGCGTGGAGAGGTTTCCTCTTTTGGGAGTGCTTATTAGTCAAGATCTCACCTGGAAAACAACACGTCTCTGGTGATGGAAAGGCCCCAACAGAGACTTCATTTCCTTAGAGTCCTGCGAAAAAATCGGTTCCACCACAAATCCGCGGTAGACTAAAGCGCGCTCGACGAAAGCACGTACGTGACGTCATCACAGCGTGACGAAAACGGCACGTCTGTGAGCGGGTAAATTTAAATTAACACGAAAACCTTACCCTAAACCCCCCCCCCCAAACCTAACCCTAAACCTAACCCTAAGCCTAACCCTAAGCCTAACCCTTTAACCTAACCCTAAACCTAACGCTAACCTTAACCTAACCCTAAACCTAACCCTAACGCTTAACGTAAACCCTAAACTAACCCTAACCCTTAACCTAACCCTAACCCTAACCCTAACCTAAACCTAACCTTACCTTTATGTGAATCGGCTTGCTTTAATTTTATTTTAATTCTATTATTTTTAATTTATTTGTCGCACTGCTGATGACGTCACGTACTCGCTTTGATCCGGTGCGCGCTTTAGTGGACCGCAGTTTTGACGGGTCACGAAAAATCAGGTGGAACAATGGCTGATGACCTCTTTCTATTGGTCCACCATAGAAAGTGTCCTCACCTATTGCGTACAGTATGGTATGCTGGTTTAACAGCTGCGGACGGAAGGCACAACAGAGAGTGATCAATTCGGCACAAGAAACCATTGGTTGCCCTCTAAGACCAATGGATGACCTTGCCAGGTCTCGCTGTTTCAGCAGAGTAAGGAAGATACTCAGAGATGATTCACACCCTGGTCAGTGTCTCTTCGCACTTCTACCATCGGGCAGAAGACATCGAAGCATAGCCAGCGAACAAAGAGGTTTAAAGATAGTGTTCTAACCTTGGGCTGTCAGACTTTGAAATACAACCACAATCACTCCATGCACACGCTAGGTTTTTTTTTTTCTTTCTTTTTTTCTTTCTGCAATAATTCTGCACCAGTGAGGTTAAAACCAATTTTGTCATATTTAAGTACAATGACAATAAGATTTATACTTATACTTGTTGAGGCTCCATTTTTAGACCGTGACGGCCTTCTGCAGCCCACAGCCAGCGGACAACGGAACGTGCAGCCCCCCACCCACCCCGCCAAGCTCCATTTTCGCTGGCAGAGGACTGCAGGAGGCCGTCGCAGCTGAAATTGGAGCATGGGTGGGCCTTGAGCAGATTCCCTGAGCTCCGTTTTTATAGGCAGAGGCACCGCTGGATGGTCCTTGCTGTTTCCAGGGCAGCCCCCGTGGGCCAGATCTATACACCCTGTGGGCCAGATTCAGCCCCCGGCTTTGAGTTTGACACCCCCTGCTATATACCTTACCGTCTACTCATGAACAAAAAGCAACATACCAAGCGAACGTATAGATAAATAGGGCGTGCCATTTTTAGGATACTAAATTGGATATGTTGTTGTTAATGTTTATTTCATTTGTATGCGCCCTTTTCCCCGAAGGGGGACTCAGGGCAGCTCAAACTCAAACCAGGGAAGGGGATACAGACAAATTAACAACAACATAAAACAATACATAATTTAAAACAGCAACAATCATATCATTCGAGATAGGGGCAACGGTTCTTTAGCCCCAGGCCTGTCAGAACAGCCAGGTTTTAAGGGCTTTGCGGAAGGCCTGGAGGGTGGTGAGGGTGCGAATCTCACGGGGAGTTCGTTTCCAGAGGGTCGGAGCAGCCCAGAGAAGGCTCTCCTCCAGGTAGTCGCCAGTCGACACTGGCTGGCGGATGGAATTCGGAGGAGGCCTAGTCTGTGGGATCTAATCGGTTGGTGGAGGTAATTGGCAGCAGGAGGTCTCTCAAGTACCCAGGTCAACAGCTGAAAGGAAGTGAATGCCAACATTGAAACTTAATTTGAAGCAAAATAAAGCAAACTTAGATGGAGTTGATGGAACCAAAGCAAGAAATTAGAATCGATGCCATGTTTAAGGTGTCACAATCTTTATGAACTATGAAGCTGAATGGTTTTTTTTAAAGTATAAAAACACGCCTTCTTTCCCTCTCCGGCTTTAAAAGTAAGACGAAAAAAGGGTTACTTTTTTCAGTTCAGTTTCACTGAAATATTATCTTCTACCTGAAGGGTCCTCCTTCAACTTTTTTTTATAGCCAGCATTTTTCACATTTCCTAAGCGTTCGCACACGCGACATCTGCCTTTGACATGGGACCATTTCACAGGAATAGCCAATGTTTTGACAGAAGCGGGCAGCAGACTTGAAATTATTTTTAGGACGTTTTCTTCTCGTTGTGTCTTTGTTTTCCATTTGCTCGTTCCCTCAGTAAGAAATCTTGGAAGAGTTGAGGGGTCATTTTCTCCTGAAAAAAAGACCAATCACAGAGGTAGAGATGATCATATCAGTGGTGGATTCTACCGGTTCGGACTGGTTCGTCCGAACCGGTAGTAACTTGTGGCCTGGGTCGCTGAACTGGCACGGCATAGGTTCCCACGCCAGTGAACTGGCTTTTTTCTTCTGCGCATGAACAGAGCAATTTAGTTGTACTGCACATGCACGAAAAGCACCTCTGTGAGCGCGTCCCTGAGCGATCCATAGTCTCTGCAGGAACCACCACTGGATCATATGTACAGGCAGAGGTGGTTGCTCCTGGTTCAGCCCAGATTGGGCAGAACCAGTATTGGCGGTGGCGGGAGGCTCCACCCACCTGCTCGGATGCTCTGCACATGTGCAGCAAGCGTCACGCATACAAGCGAACCATAGTAAAAATATAGAAAGAAACAGAATCAATGAAGGAATATAACAAAACCCAAAAATACTAGTTATGAGTAAATAAGAGGGTTAAGAATGTTGAAATCCAAATGAACTACAATAGAAGGGGAAATAATATAGGTGAGCGTGTATCGATTGATAATTGCTATTAGAAAGAACAGGAAGCTCTCGTTAGTATTGTATTGTGTAAATGTGGTGTACGTCTAAGTTTTGTGTGTGTGTATTTTACCTGTTTGTTAATTAAAAATATTAAAAATAATATAGAAAACCCACAATTGGTACCAGGTGAAGAAAACAGATGGAAATTTGTGCTTGTAACTCTCTGCCTAGGCCTATGCAAGGGATATTATGTGCACCACGACCTCGTGTTATAAATAATGGGAATTGTGATGTTTGGATCATTGGGTGATGCTGCATAACATGACTTTGTCATGGCTTAGAAGAAGAACATAGAATAACAAAATTGGGAGCAGGGTGGATTTGATTTAAATCGACTCGACTTAAATCATGATTTAAATCCCTAGTAAAAAGGCTTGATTTAAATCAACTCGATTTTAAATCATAATTTTTAAGGAGAAACTGTCATCTCTGTCCCGCAGCGGATTCTCCTCTGACCCGCGGTTGACTCAACAATAATCCCAATGTTGCAGAACAAGCAGCCTCATGTTACCAGACTAAGTTCCATTTCATGCTGAATAAACTAGATTATTAATGTATCATCATAAATAGAAAACTATCTTTAGATAGATGTTTTTTTACTCCAAAAGCATTTCTATTAAATACATCCGATCAACATCAAAAACATCCATTTAAAATTTTAAATCTGATTCTTTTTTTTTTTTAATCATCGATTTTTATCCAGGGTGATTTATAGCCATTTGCAGCATCCTCTATGCGGTCTACATGGGGCAGCCCTTTGAAGAGCATTCGGAGACTTCAATTCGTCCAGAATGCAGCCGCTGCGAGCGATTGTGGGTGCACCTCAGTACACCACGTTACACCTATCCTCCGCGAGCTGCACGGGCTACCGATCGGTCTCCGGATACGCTTCAAAGTGCTAGTCGTAACTTATAAAGCCCTTCATGGTATTGGACCTGGGTACTTGAGAGGACCGCCTGCTGCCAATTACCTCCCAAAGACCCATTAGATCACACAGGGTCGGCCTCCTCCGGGTTCCGTCCACCAGCCAATGCCACCTGGCTACTACCCGGGGGAGGGCCTTCTCTGTGGCAGCTCCGGCCCTATGGAACGACTCCCCGCAGAGATTCGGACCCTCACTTCTCTCCAGGCCTTCCGGAAAGCCATCAAACCTGGCTGTGCCGGCAGGCCTGGGGTTGACGAGTTCCCCTCCCCTCTCGACTTGTATGGTTGCATGATTCTTGTTTATTTTAATCACGTGTATTGTGTTTTATGTTCCCTTTTTTCCCCCTTTGAGTTGTTCGCCGCCCTGAGTCCCTCCCGGAGAAGGGCAGCATACAAATAACTAAATCTTAATCTTAAATCTTAATCCTCCGTTATGTGACTGCGATTTCGGGTGGGTTTTTTTTTTTTTTTTTTTTGCCAGTTTCCAGTATTGACTTCCAGTTTCTGGCAAAAAATGCCCATTGTGGAAAACACATTTGCTTAGCAGTCATGCTGTTTGCGTCACAACTGCTGCAAATAAAGGTCATAAATTGATCACAGTGTTGTGGTGATCCACTTAATGACCAACCTGACTTATGACTGTAATTCCAGGCTCAATTTTGGTGATTTTCCCCCTTTTCTTCAGCTAATGCTAAGAAAAAAGTATTGGTCTATAGCAGTGGTTCCCAAACTTGGCAACTTTAAGACTTGTGGACTTCAACTCCCACAAGCTCTTCTGGCTGGAGAACTCTGGGAGTTGAAGTCCTCAAGTCTTAAAGTTGCCAAGTTTGGGAACCACTGGTCTACAGGGATTCTCAGTCATTTAGTCATTTTTTTTTTTTTTTTAGTCATTTATTTGACATTTATAGGCTGCCCTTTTCCCTGAGGGGACTCAGGGCGGCTTACAATTAATAGGAAGGGAGTGCAAGACAAAACACAAGAAAAAAAAATGTGAATAAAAAAAATAAACCAGTAAAACACCAACATTCATTCAGCATTCGGGTGGGGCGAGGTTAGGGTCTTATCCCCAGGCCTGACGGGATAGCCAGATCTTGAGGGCCTGTGCGGAAGGTCTGGACAGTGGTGAGGGTGCGAATCTCCACGGGGAGATCGTTCCAAAGAGTCGGAGCTGCAACTGAGAAGGCTCTCCTCCGCATAGTCGCCAGTCGGGCACTGACTGGCGGATGGAATTCGGAGGAGGCCTACTCTATGCGATCTGATGGGACGAAGGGAGGTAATGGCAGAAGGCGGGTCTCTCAAATAGTCAGATCCACTACCATGGAGGGCTTTATGAATGGTGAGTAGCACCTTGAAGCGCACCCGGAGATCAACAGGTAGCCAGCGCAGCTCACGGAGGATCGGTGTTATGTGGGCGAACCGTGGTGCGCCCCACGATCACTCGCCGCGGCCGCATTCTGGACTAGCTGAAGTCGCCGGATGCTCTTAAGGGCAGCCCCATGTAGAGCACATTGCAGTATTCCAGCCTGGAGATCACAAGGCCTCGAGTGACTGTTGTGAGGGCCTCCCGATTCAGGTAGGGCCGCAACTGGCGTACCAGGCGAACCTGGGCAAATGCCCCCCCTGGTCACAGCTGACAAATGATGGTCAAAAGTCAGCTGTGGGTCCAGGAGGACTCCCAAATTGCGGACCCTGTCTGAGGGGTATAAATTTTGACCCCCCAGCCTGAGTGATGGAAAGTTGCCAAATTGTTGGGAGGGAAACACAACAGCCACTCGGTCTTGTCTGGGTTGAGTACCAATTTGTTAGCTCTCATCCAGTCCTTACGGCCCTCAAGACCTCAGTCCTCCAGGTCACAGTTGTCGCAAAGGTGCTTTTAAAAAGGCAATTAGAACTTTGTTTTTTTCCCCTGAAGACGTTTTGCTTCTCATCTAAGAAGCTTCTTCAGTTCTGAATTGAACTGAAGAAGCTTCTTGGATCAGAAGCAAATTTTCAAGGGGAATATAAAGCCAAAAAAAAATGCTTAAAAAATCCAACACAGTTCTAGGCTGCATAAACAGAGGGATAGAATCAAGATCCGTGAAGTGTTAAAACCACATTATAAATGCCTGGTAAGGCCACACTTGGAATACTGCATTCAGTTTTGGTCGCCACGATGTAGAAAAGATGTGGAGACTCTAGAAAGAGTGCAGAGAAGAGCAACAAAGAGGATTAGAGGATTGGAGGCTGAAACATACGAAGAATGGTTGCAGGAACTGGGTCTGTCTAGTTTAATAGAAAGAAGACTAGGGAGACATGATAGCAGTCTTCCAATATCTCAGGGGTTGCCACAAAGAAAGGGAGTCAAACTATTCTCCAAGCACCTGAGGGTAGAACAAGAAGCAATGGGTGGAAACTAATCAAAGAGAGAAGCAACTTAGAACTGAGCAGAAATTTCCTGACAGTTAGAACAATTAATCAGTGGAACAACTTGCCTCCAGAAGTTGTGAATGCCCAACACGGAAGTCTTTAAGAAGATGTTGGATAGCCATTTGTCTGAAGTGGTGTAGGGTTTCTTGCCTAGGCAGGGGGTTGGACCTAGAAGACCTCTAAGCTCCCTTCCAACTCGTTATTCTATTCTATTCTACTTTAAAACAAAGTACAGTTTCCTTTTGAGTTTTCAAAATTCAGCTCCAGGATGATGGGATTAAGACATGGCCCTCAGGACATGATAAGATTAGCACTCTATCCATCATGCAACTGATCTCACCACATGGCACCTGGGAAGATTACATCACCCAGCAAGGCTCAACCAAGCCTGGGACTCAGGACAGCCTACAGAGTTGCCCCTGCATGGCCCCATGGGAGTCTGACAACCAATCAGAATACAAGCTCAAATTCAAAAGCCAGAGAGGATTATAAAACCAGGGCACTCTCAGCATCTCTGCCCTTTTCTTCACACAACATCCTCAAAGCATTGTAGTCCTGTCCGCCATTAAAAAACCATATTCCAAACAGCCACCATGTTCCAGTGTCTTTCTCCCCACTTGAAACAGAACCCAGAAGGACATTTCTACCAGCAGGACAAAAAAATTATTGGTGACAATGCCCAGGCATCAATTTCTGCAAGCATTGCATTAATATTCTTTCTCTTCTCCAAAACTATTCAAACTCTCCACCATCCCCAGCTATAAAGTCAATTGAGAATTTTTTTAAAAAATTATCATGTATGTTAAAAAAAGAACGGAAACTCCTTTAAGCAGGAGAATAAACCTTCTGAGAAAGTGCAAGGCAGAGTTTACTGTTGTGGATCAATTTCTGCAAACCACACCAAGGATTCTTCTATTTTGAAGAGTGACCTCAAGGTTAGAACGAGACAATTAAATACACACACAGCTTTGGGGCAAAGGGAATATTGTGCTGACGCCTTTGGCAGCTTTAGTGCTTACATTGCTTTTATTTTGTGAAATCGAAGGTGGGGTGAAACGAAGCTACACAAAGCTCCAGTGGATTCGGAAGAAAATGTCCCTGTCATTAACCAGCTTCCAAGTTAGCTGAGGTGCTGATATTCAGGAATTCTAGAGTAGGAATGCTCTCCGTGTCAAATAAGAGCATAAGCCAGAGTTGGAAGGGACTTTAGAGGTCTTCCAGTCCAACCCATGCTCAAGCAAAGAACTCTAGTTCTCTGCTTGACAAATGGTTCCAGACAAATGGTTGTCCAATCTCTTCTTAAAAGCCTCCATTATTGGAGCACTCGCAACTTCTGGAGGCAAGTTGTTCCACTGGTAATTGTTCTCACTGTCAATAAATTGGTCCTTAGTTCTAGGTTGCTTTTCTCCTTGATTAGTTTCCATCCATTGCTTCTTGTTCTGCCTTCTGGTGCTTTGGCAAGTAAGTTGAACCGCCATGCAATGGAAAAAACTTGCCTCCAGAAGTTGTGAATGCTCCAACACTGGACATTTTAAAGAAGATGTTGCAGAGGATGAGCAATATTATAAAGTATGGGACTTGTTTACCAATGGTTAGATAAAAAAAACCTGGGAATGAAACTGTTTACTTACGTTGTAATAGTTTTTTTTTCTTTTTTCTTTTCTTTTTTTGTTATGATATAGAGTACTATTTACATGATATATAAAGGACAATAATGATTTTAATGTGTAAGAGTGGGATGATTTGAATGCTTTGGTATAATTGTATGTAGTGACCATTTATATTAGAAAGAACTTTGTATATTAACGGATCAATGATGATGTAAGGAACAATTGATATATACATGAATTGAAATACTTAACCACTATATGGATATTAATAATTAATAATGGGAAACTATTCTGGAATTCTGGATGATTGTTGGTATTATGGTCAATTGAAAATATGAATGTATATTATAAATTAATGGGAATCTTTGTCCCAATCTTTGCTTTTTCTCCTTAGAGATAGGTGATACTATAATACTTTAAAGACTCATTGTTATTTGATAGATAATTATGAATTTAAGGAAATAAGGATTGTTACAAATGAAAGAATATTAATGGTAATTTGAACTACATAATGCTCAATGACGGTGAAATATTCAGTTATGTTTAATGTAAACCAGTGATGTTAACCCTAAACTTAAGAATGATGCACAAAAACTTGTAACCAAACGACATGCTTGATGACATGGAGGAAAGTTGTTCTTTTTTCTCTCTTGCTTTGTTTTGTATGTGTTGTTTTATTTAAAAAGAATAAAAATATATTTAAAAAATAAAATAAAGAAGATGTTGGATATCCATTTTCCTGACGTGGTGTAGGGCTTCCTGCCTAAGCAGGGGATTGGACTAGAAGACCTCCAAGGTCCCTTCCAACTCTGTTATTCTATTCTAATGCTACGCTGCAGGAAGGGTGAACTGGGAACATCTGCGCACACTTTAGTCTGACATCACTGATCAAGGGTGTGTGCTCTGTTTCTACCACCCTTTTCATGTCATTAAAATCTGCAGAGGAATAAAGGAACATGAACTAATGCAGTGTTTCTCAACCTTGGCAACTTGAAGATGTCCGGACTTCAACTCCCAGAATTCCCCAGCCAGCGAATGCTGGCTGGGGAATTCTGGGAGTTGAAGTCCGGACATCTCAAGTTGCCAAGGTTGAGAAACACTGAACCTACTGCATGTGGGAACAGAAATAGGAAAGAGCAGAGGTCATCCAATGGAAGCAATGGGGACTCTTTTGAAAATTTGCAGTTGTATGGAATGAGAAGATCTTTTAAAACCTACCAGTCTGAAAATAGACTGGGGAAGAACTTGATTAGACCTCCTGCCAAGCAGAGGGTTGGACTAGAAGACCTCCAAGGTTCTTTCCAGCCCTATGAATCTATATTATATTGGGGAAGTTATCATCCAGCCCTCTCCCAGAAAATGAAATATCCTAGGAAATATTGAAAAGGCAGAATATTTCTCTGGATATGAAAAGAAAGAAACATGTTTTAAAAGACAGAAACAGTTGCCTGTAGCTTCCTGCCCATCCCCACTGTTAATGGGCCATTAAGAAGGCCAAGCTAGTCCCCTTACATAATAAAGACTTCTCCACTGCAGCCCATGGGGGATGGGAGTAAAGGCATGATAATATTGGCCCTTTACTCAACTGACCACATGGCATCTGAGAACTCATCTATACCTGGATTCAAAACACAGCCCAGAGAGTTGCCCCTGCATGGCCCTATGGGAGGTCTGACAACCAATCAGAATACATTTCTTACACAGCAACAGGAAACAGAGAGGTGGGACTGAACAGGTTATAAAAAGCCTAGCAAGCCCCTCCTTCAGCCCTTCTCTTCTCTTCTCCACCAACATTGAAGCATGTGATCATTTCTGTTCAGGGCTGAAGCCATGTGGCCCTGTCCAACAATAAACCATCTTTCCAAGCAGCCTCCACGTCTCCAGTGTCTTTTTCCCCACTTGGAGCCAAACCCAGAAGGACATTTCTGTCATAAATATAATATAGAATATCTATATTCAAGGTTAGCTAAAATCTTAACAATACCTCCCCAAAATGTTGGAAATGCGAATCAATACACGGAACATATTACTATTTATGGTGGACCTGTGAGGAGGCTAAAATTTTTGGAAAAGGATCAAAAATTGGCTGGAGGCAATAACAGGAGTTAAAATAGAATGGAAACCTGAAGTTTTTTTTTATTAGGAATAATGTCTGCGAAATACAAAAAGAAATCCAGTATTTAATACTACATATAATTATAGCGGTAAGGATGGCCTTTGCCCAGAAATGGAAAACAAATTAATTCCAAGCGAAGATGAAATAATAAGAAAGGTTATGGATTGTGCTGAAATGGACAAACTAACTAAAGAAATCCAGGGAAAAGAAGAATCAGAATTCTACCAGATATGGGATAAATGGTATAGGTGGATGGAGGAAAGAAACAAGAATCAATGAAGGAATATAACAAAACTCAAAAAATAATAGATATGAGTAAAATAAGAGGGTTAGAATGGTGAAATCCAAATGAAATACAATAGAAGTGGAAATAATATAAGGTGAGCGGTATCAATTGATAATTGCTATCAGAAAGAACAGGAAGCTCCTGTTCGTATTGTATTGTGTAAATGTGGTTGTACGTCTAAGTTTTGTGTGTGGGGAAAAAAGAATCTCTATATTCTATATTATATCTCTATATTATATAACATAGATTCATAGGGCTGGGAAGAACCTTGGAGGTCTTCTAGTCCAACCCTCTGCTTGGCAGGAGACCTAACCCAAGTGCTTCTCCGGGCAATTTTTGAAAACCTCAGTGATGAAGCACTCACAGCTCCGGGAGGAAAGCTATTCCGTTGATTGATTGTTCTAAACTTCTAGGTTGGATCTCTCTTTAAAAAGCTTCTATCTGTTATTTTATTTTATTTATCTTATGCCATGTTGTTACTACTTTATTTTACTTTACTTACTTCATTGTAATCACTTTATTTTGTTTTATTCTTTTATTCTAGCTCCCACATTTAGCCTCCAGACCCCTCGTCATCTTTGTTGCCCTTCTCTGCACACTTTCTAAGGCAGAGGTGTCAAACTGGATTTCTTCGAGGGCCAGATCAGCATTGTAGTGCTCCTCTGCGGGCCTACGGGCCGGCGGGGGGGGGGGGGGAAGGAGACGGGATGGATGCCTCCTGCATGATCCGGTCAGTCAAAGATGTAGCCTCCATGTGGCCAGCTTTTGGCGGGCAGAGTGCTACTGAGACCATGGAGGGCTGAAAATGGGACACAGGTGGGCACACACGCCCCCCCTCGCCCCATGGGATATATATGGATGGCAGAGGCACCGCGGGTCGGTCCTTTGATATATTCCGTGGCACGACAAAACCGCGCTCGACTAAAGCGCGCCGATTTAAACCGCGACGCTGACGTCATCAACAGGGCGACAACAGCCAGTGCGGAGAAAGAAGGGCGCTTTAAATAGCGCTTTGAAAGCAAGCCGATTCAAGTTAAGGTAACGGTTAGGTTTAGGGTTAGGTTTAGGGTTATGTTGAGGGTTAGGGTTAGGTTTAGGGTTAGGTTTAGGGTTAGGGTTAGGGTTAGGTTTAGGGTTAGGTTAAGGGTTAGGTTTAGGGTTAGGTTTAGGATTAGGTTTAGGGGGGTTAGGTTTAGGTTTAGGGGTTAATTTTAGGTTTAGCGTTTACAGCGTGCTTTTTTTTTCCGCGCTGTTGTCGCGCTGTGATGACGTCAGCTACGCGGTTTCGTCAAGCGCCATTTAGTCGAACGCGGTTTGTGGTAGAACCGATATATTCAGGCTGGTCCTGCGAGTCAGATTTAAACACCCTGAGTTTGACACCCCTGTTCAAGGGTCTCAGTATCTTTTCTGTATCGTGATGACCATTACACGGTGACTCAGGTGTATTTAAAAAAGGTTGGTATCCATGGACATTTATTATTATATTATTATTATTATTATTATTATTATTATTGTCATAGTCCTGCTTCTTTTCTACTGAATTTCAATTTACTCCCTTGGCTGCATCTGGAGACAGTTTGTTCTGTAATTGCTGAAATTACAATTAAGAGAAATCATTAAATGTCAGCCGTGCCTTTCAGCTGGATTGTCAGCTCCTGTGACGGCAATCTGATCAGAATGGAGCATCTGCGACGTGCATTAGCATTAGTGAAAGCACAACAGTGCTTCAATGGGAGCAAATCGGAAAGAACGCTCAGTGCCGCTATTTGAATCTACCACAATAGAGCTGGAAGGGACCTTGGAGGTTCTTCTAGTCCAACCCCCTCATCCAGTCCATCCATTGTTTCTTGTCTTGCCTTCTGGTGCTTTGAAAAATAGCCGACCCTCTCTTTTTTTGTGGCAAGACCCCCTGCTGCTTTTAAAGGCTACACAAAGATGTGCGCTTATTTATTTTTAGTTCTTTATTCATTTATCCATTACATTTATTTGCCACCACCTCTATCCAGAATGATTCTGGGCAGCTTACAAAACAATATAAATAGAAATATAGAAATATAGAATATAGAAATATAGAAATATAGAAATATAGAATATAGAAATATAGAAATATAGAATATAGAAATATAGAAATATAGAAATATAGAAATATAGAAATATAGAAATATAGAAATATAGAAATATAGAAATATAGAAAGACAGAAAGAGAGAAAGAGAGAGAGAGAGAGAGAGAGAAAGAGAGAAAGAGAGAAAGAGAGAAATATAGAAAGAGAGAGAGAGAGAAAGAGAGAGAAAGAAAGAAAGAAAGATAGATAGATAGATGATAGATAGATAGATAGATAGATAGATAGATAGATAGATGATAGATAGATAGATAGATAGATAGATAGATAGATAGATAGATAGATAGATAGTATCCATCTCACTATCCAGAATGATTCTGGGCAGCTTACAAAACAATAGAAATAGAAATAGAAATAGAAATAATAGAAATAGAAATAGAAATAGAAATAGAAATAGAAATAGATGGATGGATAGAGATAGAGATAGAGATAGAGATAGAGATAGAGATAGAGATAGAGATAGAGATAGAGATAGAGATACATAGATAGTATCCATCTCACTATCCAGAATGATTCTGGGCAGCTTACAAAAAATAGAAATAGAAATAGAAATAGAAATAGAAAAAGATAGATAGATATACTGTAAATGTAGAAAATGTTGAAATTATGAGAATTAAATGGAGTAAAAACCTGCCTTTATTACTTTATAAGTAACTTTATAAATAACTCACATTCTCTTGATCATTGCTTTAAAGTCTCCCAACCAGCTTTCATGCCCAAGGCAGGATTAGAACTCACAGTCTCTTGATCATTGGCCCAATGTCACCCAGCTGGCTTTCCTGCCTAAGGTGGGATTAGAACGCAAGAGTCTCATATATATGTGTATGTAAATATATTCAGGGTATACCCACATACATGCACATTTCAAAGCATATTTTGAGCATCATACGCACTGTTCTCATGACAGCTAAATTCATGCATTACTACAGAGGTGGCATTTCTAGAAGATTGTGAATCAAAAAAAGCTCCTGATTTTTTTTTCTGAAAAGGAACATGATTTAAATTATCATCAGATCAATATCCATCTACAGTTCCCAGAAGTATCATTGATTTTTTTTTAAAAAAAATCGCCTATTTAGTGTGATATGAGCCTTGTGTTCAAAGAAAATATGTGCTGGGGGAAAGTTTGTTTTCACTGAAATGCTAGAAAGTTAGGCAAGAGACCACAACGTAATCAACAATTCCATTTTATTTCAGCCTCTCAATTTTTAGAACGATCAGGGGGGGGGGGAAGTAATATTATAACCCCTTCTAAACTCTCCGAAAGTAGGGAAAAATCCCCATTTTGGAATATTCTTCATGCAGAATTGGAAATGAATAAGGAAGAGGGTGGAGTGCAAGAGCAGAATATCCACTAAGTGGAATGCACGGGGCGCCCTTCAACAAATTAGGCACGGTCAAATACCCATGCCAAATCTTATTTCATTTCATAACTGATTAAAATATGTTGCATAGGAAACTCCCTAAAGGTAAAGGTTCCCCTGGCACATATGTGCTAGTCGTTCCTGACTCTAGGGGGCAGTGCTCATCTCCCTTTTAAAGCCGAAGAGCCAGCGCTGTCTGAAGACGTCTCCGTGGTCATGTGACTGGCAGGACTAAACGCTGAGGGCGCATAGAATGCTGTTTGTTACCTTCCCACCAAAGGTGGTTCCCATTTTTCTACTTGCATCTTTTACGTGCTTTCGAACTGCTAGGTTGGCAGAAGCTGGGGACAAGTAGCGGGAGCTCAGCGCTAGGGATTCGAACCGCTGAACTGCAGACCTTTCTGATCGACAAGCTCAGCATCTTAGCCACTGAGCCACCATATCCCTAGGAAACTCCCTATAGGTTTACAAATAGTGCTTTGTTTAGTGACCATTTCAAGTTACAACGGGACTGAAAGAAGTGACTAATGACTGTTTTTTTTTTTACAGTTTTCCCTATTGCAGCATCTCCACCGTCACGAGAACAGGCTCCAGCTGTTCTTCTGCCCCGCTGATCTGCGGCTCCGAAGGCAGCTGATAACTGTCAGAAGGCCCTGGCCCCCTCTCTGCCTCCGACACAGAGCCCTGATCAGAGCCTTCCCCAGACTCCAGGACTGGCCCATGTTCCTCCCCAACCTCCTCACTGCCTGAGTCTTCCACCAGCTCTGCTGGCCGCTGGTGGGCCACAACACATGTGGCCGTTAAGTCAATTTGTCTTCCTCCATCGACTTACTGGGAAAATAACAAATGGTGATCACATGACCACAGGACAGTGCAGCTGCCATAATTACCTGCCAGTTACCAAGCACTCAGATTTTGATCCTGTGACCACAGGGATATTGCAACGGTCGTAAGTGTGAAAACTGGTCGTAAGCTGCTTTTTTTCAGTGCTGCCATAGCTTCTGATGGTCGCTAAGCAAATAGTTATGGAGACCACAGATTGCGGGAGAGAAGATTTAAGAAAGGAAGGTACACATTCCCACCTACATTCCTTAGCCCTCTAAAGCAAGGTTTCCCTTGGGAACTTTAACATATGTGGACTTCCACTCCCAGAATTCTCCAGCCAACGTAGCTGCCTGGGGAATTCTGGGAGTTGAAATCCACACTTGCCAAGATTGGGAAACTCTGATCTAAAGAACCTTCAATTCAGGAAGGAGCCACTCTGTGCCTGAGAAAATATTCCTGAAATATTCTTCTTTTCTGAAGGTGGTTCCAAAAACAATTCTCTTAATACAATGTAATGGGGGGGGGGGGGGGGTTTCAACATAGCACTTGCCTAATTCAAAAAAGAAAGAAAGAAAGAGGGAGGGAGGGAGGGAGGGAGGGAGGGGAAGGGAAGGAAAAGAAGGGAGGTAGGAAGGATAAAGGGAGGGGAAGGAAGGGGAGGAGGGAGGGGAAGGGAAGGAGGGAGGGGAAGGGAAGGAAGGAAGGTACGAAGGATAAAGGGAGGGGAAAGAAGGAAAGGGAAAGAAGGAGGCAGAGGAAGCAAGCAATTAAATAAGCAAGTAAGCAAAGGCAATAGCACAGATTTATATACTGCTTCACATTATTTTACAGCAGAAAGGAGGGAGGGAGGGAAGGAAGGAGGGAAGAGAAGGAAAGAAGGGAAGGAGGGAGGGGAAGGAAGGGGAGGGAAGGGAAAAAAGGAGGGAAAGGAAGGGAAAAAGGAGGGAAGGGAAGGAAGGAGGGAGGGAGGGAAGGGAAGGAAGGAGGGAAGGGAAGGGAAGGAAGGGGAGGGAAGGGCAGGAAGGAGGGAAGGGAAGGAGGGAAGGGAAGGAGGGAGGGAAGAGAGGGGAGGGGAGGGAAGGAAGGAAGGAAGGAACAAAACAGGGGTGAATAGTAGAACACTACTCTCTGTAGCTACCAAGAGCTAAGGTCAAGTGAAGGGAGATTTTATTTTTAGCACCCCAAATGCTTCTAAGTTACTCCTCTGCTAATGAGGAGGATGGCTTGTGTCTCTCCCCACAAACAAGAAGCCCAAAGGGATCCACATTCTGCAAAGTCGGTCTTAACAATGAAATCCCGGACACATTTTATCTTCTCTGCCAAGTCCATAAATCAAGAGTTAAGATTATTTTTGTGCCCAATTCGGGGACTCCGGTGGCCCTTTCAGTGCAGTTGGCAGAAACGCAGGTCCAAACCCAAGCATTCCCCTGATGTGTCAATAGTATCTCTTTACACCCAGCAATGTCACACAGTTACTCTGTTTTAAAAAAAGAAAGAAACAGCCACTTGATCCCTTCTTATTCTAAGTGGAAAGAGAGCCGCAGCTACAACTCAACCACATTTGAGCACAACTGAACCAAGCTCAAAAGCACTCGCTCGGCTGAGTGCTTGGAGTTAACAGCTTTCCTGGGCAGTTAACCCTCTTAAGCCCCCTTAAACAGGCCAGCAAGAATCTGGTGGCATCTTGGCAAAGCCATAAGCTTCCACAGACTCTTTCGCTCAATGTGACCCGCTGTGGTCTTGTAAGGCACCACAAAAGCTTTCGGCAGTTTGCGTGCCTCGGTGCATTATCCACAAGACTTTAGGGAGGAATTAAACCAATTTAAATAAAGCTCTGGCACTTCCACACCACCTATATACAGTACTAGTGCTTCGCAAGGTATGTCTAACTTGGTTACTGAATTAATATACTGTATACACTTACATACACATATAGTATGAGACTCGTGAGTTCTAGTCCCACCTTAGGCAGGAAAGCCAGCTGGGTGACTTTGGGCCAATGATCAAGAGATTGTGAGTGACTTATAAAATTACTTATAAAGTAATAAAGGCAGGTTTTTACTCCATTTCATTCTTGTCATTTTAACTGTTTCTACATTCACCAAAAAAAACCCCCTCATATTTCTATTTTTATTGTTTTGCAAGCCGCCTAGAATCACTCTGGATAGTGAGATGGGTGACAAATAATGGTAATGAATAAATGAATAAAGAACTGAAATAAATAAGCGCAAATCTTTCTGTAGCCTTTTAAAGCAGCTGGGTTTTCCATTGGAACTGCCTCGCTTTGCTGCTTCAAAGCATTAGCTCACCCACTAAAGTAAATCCCAAAGATTAGGGCAATGGGAGAACCTAGATTTACACTGCACTGTTTAGGATTGAATTCTAATAGAGGAAATTTTCAAAGAGATCCAGGAAAGCGCCCTTATAAAAACAAACACTGCTTTAAAAAAAAAAGCAAATATTAGGGTTCCACCACAAAACCGCGCAGACTAAAGCGCGTGTGACTAAAGCGCGGTGACAAAACCGCACCGTCAAAACCGTGCGACAACAACGCGCCGACAACAGCGCGCCAACAGAAGCGCACTGTAACATAACCCTAAAAATAACCCTAAACCTAACCCTAAATCTAACGCTAAACCTACCCTAAACCTACCCTAAACCTAACCCTAAACCTAACCCTAACCCTAAACCTAACCCTAAACCTAACCCTAAACCTTACCTTAAGTTAAATCGCCCTTCTGTCGGCACGCTGTTGTCGGCGCGCTGTTGTGGGCGCGCTTTTGACATCGCGGTTTTAGCGCCGCGGTGTTGTCGGCACGCTTTTGACGTTCGCGGTTATGTCGTGCCACAAATATTAGTACCGCTTTATAAAGCTTTAGTAAGGCCACACCTGGAATGCTGCATCCAGTTTTGGTCACCACGTTATAAAAAAAGATGTTGAGACTTGGGGAAAAGTGCAAAGAAGAGCAACTGAGAGGATCAAAGGCCTGGAGACAAAAACATACCAAGAATGGTTGCAGGATTTGGGTTTGGCTGGTCGAGCAAAGGACCAGGAGGGGAAAGCAGTATTTTCTGGCTCATGCAACACACTGATAAGAGTTTGATTGGGGGCTATCAATTGAGGGTTAATGATCACAGATGGGTTTTCTCTAGGACACTCTGTGCCCAACCTGGGTTTATATGCTGAGAGAGGAACCAAAGAACCAAAGAGCCAAGGTGGCGCAGTGGTTAAATGCAGCACTGCAGGCTACTGCTAGATCAGCAGTTCAGCGGTTCAAATCTCACCGGCTCAGGGTTGACTCAGCCTTCCATCCTTCCGAGGTGGGTAAAATGAGGACCCAGATTGTTGGGGGCAATATGCTGACTCTCTGTAAACCGCTTAGAGAGGCCTGAAAGCCCTATGAAGCGGTATATAAGTCTACTGCTATTGCTATTGCTATAAAAGGGCTCCTCCATTCACACCACAAGCTGCACCACAGAAGAACCAGCCAAGGTGACCACTAACCAAGCCCAAAGGGGGGAAAAAACGCATCACAGCATCCCCGATGCATCCTTGTCTAATCTAAGGAAAGAGGTTTGTTTCTCATGCTGCGCCTAACCCTTCGGGGCTCCTTTCTCTGCAGGATTCGGGTTCCTGGGGGAAAGCCAGGCCATGATGGGTTTAACCCAGGTTTAAGGGGTCGTGCGAACGCAACCACGAGGTTCTTCTCTTTTTCACCCCCCTTTTACCTCTTCAGATAGTTCCTCCCGTACAGGATCTGCTGCAGCAAAGTCACCACGGCGAAGGCGCAGATGAAAATGAAAAGCAAACTTCGGTTCCCTAGCAAATCCCGGTTGAAAGTCGGGTCCGTGTAGTAGCCCATCCTGGCGGCGGAAGGGCGAAGGCGAGGCTGAAATCCGTCCGGTCAATCCCGGCTCCAAAGCCCCATTTATTCGGGCACCGGGACGGCCAGGCGGCGGGCGGCGGAACCGCTGGGGCGCCCCGGAGGAGCGCGAAAGCCAAGGACGCGCCGCCCCCGCATCGCGCCAGAGAACGGGACGGCGGAGCCGGGATGGGCGCCTTCCCAGCGACCCCGGCAAAGTTTCCCGGCCGCTTGGAAGAAGCGCGGCTCGGCAGAAGACCCGGCAGAACGGGTTCTTCTCCTCTCTCGTCCCTGCCGTCCCCGGCGCGCCCCCGAGGAAGGCGGCGGCGCTGCTGCTTTTCCCCGGGAGAAGCCAAGCAGGCGCGAAGAGCCCCAAAGTGGCCGCCGGCGCCGAACCCTTCCCAGCCCGACGCCTGGCGTGGCTTGACAAGGAAGGGCGGCCGGGGGGGATGGCGCGGAAAGCCGCAGTTCGCCGCGGCGACGCTCCGAGCCGCGTCCAAAGGCGGACGAGGGAGGGAGGGAGGCCGGGGGAGGGTCTCGCTTGGCGGGAGGGAAGCTGGGAGAGAATGGCTCCTCCGTCTCCTGTCTCGGCGATGCCTCCTCCTCCTCCTCCTCCTCCTCCTGCCTTGCGCCGGCTTCTCCTCTCCCCCTCCTCGCCTTCCTCACGCCGTCCAGCCTCGGAGAAAGCGAGCAAGGTCGCCGCGCCTCCCCTTCAAGGACGCGGGAGCGCCGCGCTGCCTCGCCGAAGCTCTGAGGGAAAGCCGGCTGGACACGCGGCCGCAGGCCGGAGACTTTCAAGGATTTTGTCGTGTCGTTCCCCCCCCCACACACACACATACACCCCCAAAGCCCCTCTTCCCCCCCCACCCCCACGTCTCCGTCTCAACCTTTGAGGTGTTTTAAGGGTGGTCCTCGGCTTACAACGGTTCGCTTCGGGACCGTTGGGTGAAGTGACTCTTTCTCTCCCCCCCCCCTCTGTCCAATATTTGAGGTGTTTCACAGATGGTCCTCGACTTACAACACTTCATTTAGTGACTGTTGGGTGAAGTGACTCTATCTCTTTGAGGTGTTTGACAGGTGGTCCTTGACTTACAATGCTTCATTTAGTGACCATTTGGTGAAGTGACTCCCCCCCTCCTCTCCATCCAACGTTTGAGGTGTTTGGCAGGTGGTCCTTGACTTACAATGCTTCATTTAGTGACCATTTGGTGAAGTGACTCCCCCCCCCTCCTTTCCATCCAACGTTTGAGGTGTTTGGCAGGTGGTCCTTGACCTGCAACGCTTTGTTTAGTGACATTTGGGTGAAGTGACTCTTTCTCTTTGAGGTGTTTGACAGGTGGTCCTTGACTTACAATGCTCCATTTAGTGACCATTTGGTGAAGTGACAGTTTCTCCCCCCTCTCTGTCCAACGTTTGAGGTGTTTCACAGGTGGTCCTCAACTTACAACAATTCATTTCGTTTAGGGACTGTTGGATGAAGTGATTTTTTTCTCTTTGAGGTGTTTGACAGGTGGTCCTTGACTTACAATGCTTCATTTAGTGACCATTTGGTGAAGTGACTCCCCCCCTCTATCCAACGTTTGAGGTGTTTCACAGGTGGTCCTTGACTTGCAACGCTTCGTTTAGTGACATTTTGATGAAGTGACTCTCTCTGAGGTGTTCGACAGGTGGTCCTCGACTTACAATGCTTCATTTAGTGACCATTTGGTGAAATGACTCTTTCTCCCCCCCCCTCTATCCAATGTTTGAGGTGTTTCACGGGTGGTCCTCAACTTACAACACTTCATTTAGTGACTGTTGGGTGAAGTGGCCATGGCTCTGAAAGCAAGGACTTAGGACTGTTTTTCACACTTAACGACCATTGTGGCGTTTGCCCAAGATCACCTGAGCAAAATCCGGACCCTTGGCAACCGACTCTTACTTAGGACAGGTAGCTTTACAGCCGCTCTCTAAGCGGTTTGGAAAGTCAGCACATTGCCCCCAACAGTCTGGGTTCTCGGTTTACCAACCTCGGAAGGGATCAGACCGAGTGCTGAAAAGGATGCGCGCACGAGTGCGGGATACTGGAGGACCAGCCGCCCAGTGTACATCAGTGGTGGGATTCAGCCAGTTCGCACCTATTCAGGAGAACCAGTTGGTAACTTTCTAAGCAGTTTGGAGAACCGATTGTTGGAAGAAATCTCCTTTTGGTTTTTTTTCCACTTTACAGGCTAATCCTTGTAAGGAAGGCAGGAAGGAAACATTCTGGTGTTGTTTCTAGCCTCATCTTTATTGCCCTGCTTGCAGAAACTACCTCTACGGTTAACCCTCATTACATTGTAACAGCTAAGGCAAAGCGCCCATCGACCTGAGTGACCTTGAGTTGGCCACGGCCACTCAATCACATGACCACCAAGCCCCGTCTACGCAGCTGGACATTAGAGCAGAGAACCGGTTGTTAAATTATTTGAATCCCACCACTGATGTACATGACTACCTGGTCTTCCAGTTTCTGACGTGCATGTGCATTCGAACACTAGTGCCGGAAACTGGAAAATCAGCAACCCCTTGTGCATACGCGCACCAGGAAGATGATCTTCCAGTTTCTGGTGCGTGTGTGCATTCCGGCCAGCTGGTCTCCCAGTTTCTGGCATGCATGCATGCATGAAACTGGCAGGGGTGCATCCGCGTGCCGGAAACCGGAAGATCATCTTCCCGGCATGCTGATGTGCACTGGGCAGTTGCTCTTTTGGTTTCTGGCACACGTGCGTGCATGTGTGCGCATGTTTCGGCACTCAGTCCTGAAAAGGTTCACCAATACTGCCCTAAGAGAGTGGTTATAAGTTGAGCACAATCTATACTTCATTTGTATTCTGTCCTATGGCTGACCTGTGTTGTGGTCCTCCAGCGGCCTGCAGAGCTGGCAGCAAAGTTGGACAGCAAGGAGGTTGGGGAGGAACATGGGCAAGTCCTGAAGTCTGGGGAAGGCTCGGATGAGGGCTCTGCATGGGAGGCAGAGAGGGGGTCAGGACCATCTGCGAGTTATGTGCTGCCTTCCGAGCCTCCAGAGTCAGACAGCAGCAAGGTAGAGGAACAGGGGGCGCCAGTTCGCGCAAGCGCAGTGCTGTCAGAAGGCAAGAACAGTTAAAAGAGAAGGGACAACTCAGGAGTAAGGTTTGGAAGTGATTGGCACCTCCCATAGGACATAAAGGAGGAGCAAAGGCACGTGAGCGTTTGCAGGAAGCAACTTGGTTCATGCTGGTCGGTTTACCTTCTGAAGCTCCGTTTGGACTCTGTGCTGCGTGTGGCCTTGCCAAGCTAATTGCCAATTAAGTCTTTGACAGCATTTTCAAAGAAGATATCAGCCTTTTCCCGAAGGACTTTGGCAGCCTACTGTAGAACTCTTTACAACTATTTGGGACTCATTAGGGGTTTTAATGAATATAATTCACAGCCTTTGAAATAAAAAGAAGGTTTTTGGACCTAATCATGTGCTTTTTGCTGTATCAGGAAGCCTAGGTCAGAACAATCTGATGATGACCACATCACGTTCACCCTTAGTGTTCCTCGTCAGTCTTCAGGTTCAGTCCCAGAGGTGCCTTTTTTCAAAAGGCGAGTGGAAATTTCTGGTTTTTCTTCGAAGACGTTTCGCTTCTCATCCAGAGCTGGAGAATCTTCTTGGATGAGAAGCAAAACGTCTTCAAAGAAAAACCAGAAATTTCCACTTGCCTCTTGAAAAAAAGCACCTTTGGGACAACTGTGACCTGGATGATTGAGAATCTCTGTAGACCTTCAAGGTTTAGTGTTTTCTGGGCTGCTAGTGTTCCAACATAATTTCTAGGACAGAGACAGAAATTGGAATAATGCCCGTAGATCTGTAAGAGCTTACGTGAGCAATTACTCACTTCAGTGGGTTAGTTCGATGTATTTGGTCCAGGCTTTTTTCAGAAGGGCAAGGCAGGCCTTAACGTACGACCACCATGGAGACTAAAAATTTCTGTTGTTAAGTGAGACGCTTGTTAAGCGAGTTACAACATTTCTGGGCACAGTCATTAAAGGAATCACTGCAGAAGTTAAGTGGGTAACACAGTTGTTAACTGAATCAGGTTCCCCCACTGATTTCACTTGCAAAAGGGGATCACGTGACCCCTGGGACTCACCGTCATAAAGATGAGTCAGTTGTCAGACATCTGAATTTTGATCACGTGCCCCTGGGGACGCTGCAAAGGCCATAACTGTGAAAAACGGCCAGTTTTTCTAGGGCTGAGAGAAAGTGACTGGCTCAAGGTCAGAAATTGGCTTTGGGCCTAAAACGTGGCTAGAACTCATAGTCTTCTGGTTTGTAGCCTGATGCCTTAACCCCGTGATGGCGAACCAATGGCACATGTGCCATAGGTGGCATGCAATTTCCAATTTTAATAGATTTGTATGCCGCCCAATCCCGAAGGACTCCGGGCGGCTTACATAAAAACAGTTTAAAAGCATTTAAAAAAAAGTTTAAAATACAGAACAAAGATGAGTTAAAGAAGGACACAACATACACTCGATCTTAATGGGGCTGAAGATCAGAGCTATTTCTGAGGCCACGCGAGGTGTTGCTCTGTCAGCTCCAGTGCGCATGTGTCCGCTGGCTAGCCGATTTTCAGCCTTGATTTTCGACCTTGATTTTCAGGCATTTTTCGCCCTCCGGAGGCTTCCCTGAAGTGTAAGGGTGTAAAAGCGCCAACGTGCAAACTGGAAGTCCATTCCCGAACTTCCGGTTTGTGTGTTGGGCCATTTTTCGCCCTCCCCAGGCTCCAAGAAAGCCGTGTGTGTGTGTGTCACGCACGAATATGCAGGAGGCACAATGTGTGTGTGGGGGCATTAAATTATGCGGGCGAGCAGACGAGCGTGCACGATAGCGCGCATGTGCATACTTTTGGCACCCGCGGTTAAAAAGGTTCACCATCAGTGCCTTAACCGCTACACCCACCCGGTTCTCAATTGTGCTAAAAGTAGTATAATTAAAAGTATGCCCTTTTTAATGTAAAGTATATCTAAAGCAGTCTGCCAGTGATTAAATGCCAAAATCAAACCATGGGTATCGCTCAACAATCTTAAAATAACATCATTTAAAATGCCCTTAGTGGATGTCATGTCATTTATTTATTTATTTATTTATTTCAAAACCCACTGACATATTCGTGGCTTTTAAAGGAATGAATTTGTTACCGTCTGCTGTCAAAGGAGGAGAAAGAGGGAGGCTGAAAGTTTTGGGAAGCAGTCCTTGACATACGACAGTTTATTTAATGACCATTCAAAGTTACAGCACTGAAAAAAATGACTTATAATGACCGGTTTTCACACTTACGCCGTTGCAGCACCCCCATGGTCATGTGATCAAAAGGCGGCAACTGATTCATATTTACGACGGTTGTGGTGTCCCGGGGTAAAGCGACCGCCTTTTGCGACCTGACAAGCAAAATCAATGGGGAAGCCCGATTCACTTAACAACTGTGTTACTAACTTAACAACTGCAACCATTCGCCTAACAACGATGGCAGGTAAAGTCATAAAACGAGGCAAAATTCACTTAACTGTCTCACTTAGCAACCGAAATTGTGGTCATAAGTCGAGGACTGCTTGTAGCCCAGGTATGTATTTAGCCTCCTTGTGGAGTACTGCAAACCTGTTACCATGACAACTCCACTGTGCTGTACAGTAGAAGCCATTTTAAGGCACAACAGACTATATCTTAGCAGAACTTGAATCCAAAATGCACACTATCACTGTCAAAAGTATTGTAACACTATAGATATAATTCTGTCCTTTTCATTTCAGCAGCCCAAGCGTTCTGGAGTTATGCTGGAACACGCAGACACAGACACCCAAGGGGTGTTAGGAGTGTCTTATCCCCACAGTATTTTGTTCCAGAGAGTAAGTCATCTGTGTACCAAGTTTAGTTGAAATTGTGCGAGGCATTCCAGAGTTATGCTGGAACACACACACACAGCCATTTTTATATATGTAGTTTTGGGTCTTCCTCAGCCATTAATTCCTTTTGATGAGTTATGACAGAGTTATGACAGAAAACTTCTCTTTTGATGAGTTATGGCAGGATGATGGTGAAGATAATTGCTTTTATTGTGATGTTCATCCCTGCCTTTGCTTCGGCTCTTCATCCTAAAAGGTTTTCGCTCCCCTAAAATGTCCTAGGATTTAGGATTTTGTCAACCACTTCTGGATTCTGTAATTAGAAGCAATGCAGAAGTGCATTTCATGAATAAATAATGCAACCTCAGCAATAAACTGAAATTTAACAGTGTCATGAGAGATGAAGGATACAGGACTGTTTAAACAAAGGCCATCCCAGCTCCTAAGTTTGTTAGTTTGTTTCTGTTTCCTCCTTCCTTCCTTCCTTCCTTCCTTTCTTCCCTTCCCTTTCTATTTGTCTTTCTCTCTTTTTCTTTTCTCTTTCTTTCCTTTGCTTTTCTTTCTGTCTTCTTCCTTTTTCTTTCTTTTTTCCCTTTCCTTTCCTTTCTGTTTTCTTTCTTTCCTTTCTGTCTTCTTTCTTTTTCTTTTTCTTTTTCCCTTCCTTCCTTCCTTCCTTCCTTTCTTCCCTTCCCTTTCTATTTGTCTTTCTCTCTTTCTTTCTTTTTCTTTTCTTTTTCTTTCCTTTGCTTTTCTTTCTGTCTTCTTTCTTTTTCTTTCTTTCTTCCCTTTCCTTTCCTTTCTGTTATCTTTCTTTCCTTTCTGTCTTCTTTCTTTTTCTTTTTCTTTTTCTTTTTCCCTTCCTTCCTTCCTTCTATCCTTCCTTCCTTTCCTTACCTGTCTTCTTTTCTTTCTTTGTTTCTCTCTTTGTTTCTTTCTCTGCTTACTTGCATACTTACTTAATATTTTATAAATGTATCTAATGCTCCTTCCTTCCTCCTGTTTTCCCCAAAACAACAACCCTGTGAGGTGGGTTGAGCTAAGAAAGCAACTGGCCCAAGGTCATCCAGCTGGCTTTCAGGCTTATGGCGAGACTAGAACTCATCGTCCCCTGGTGATTGACTCAAAGTCTCCCAGCTGACTTTTATGCCTACAACGGGACTAGACTTCACTGTCTCCTGCTGATTTGCCCAAAGTCACCCAAATGGCTTTCATGGCTAGAGCCAGACTTGGACTCAGAGTTTCCTGCTTTCTCGCCTGCCTGGTGCCCTAAACCAGGGGTCTCCAACCTTGGCAACACAACGCTGGCTGGGGAATTCTCGGAGTTGAAGTCCTCCAGGCTTAATGTTGCCAAGGTTGGAGACCCCTGCCTTAAACCATTAGACCAAGGATGTCATGGGCTGCAATTCACAAAGCTGACAGAGCCAGAACAAAGTCTTTGATTTGATTGCATCTGAAGCTAATTACTAAAATACAGATGCTAAGAATACTGTCCTGTCGTTTCATGTTATAATTCTCTCTTTTCTGTCACATGAAAAACAAAAATTGCTTGCTTGGGTTTCTGGAGACCTTGATAGACTTCCCAGGCCTTCAGCTCCGGAGGCATGCGTTTATACAAGTCTGAAAATAGGCAGCTTCCCACCACTATGGAGGAGGTATGGTGAAGATCAGGCCTTCTTCAACTTTCCATAGAGAAAGTCAGGCTGCCCTTCAGCTTTTCATGGTGAAAGTCAGGCCTTCTCCGTCTTCCCATGAAGAAAGTCAGGCCTTCTCCAGCTTTCCATGCAAAGAGCAGATCTTTTTCAGCTTTCCATGGAGAAAGTCAGGCCTTCTTCAGCTTTCCACAGTGAACATCAGATGTTCTCCAGCTTTCCATGGCAAAGGCAGGCTTTCACAAGTTCCCCATGGTGAATATCAGAACTTCTCCAGCTTTCCATGGAGAAAGTCAGGCCTTCTCCAGTTTTCCAGGGTGAAAGTCAGGCCTTCTCCAGTTTTTCAGGGTGAACATCAGATCGTCTCCATCTTTCCACAGTGAATATCAGATGTTCTCCAGCTTTCCATGGCAGAGGCAGGCTTTCACAAGTTCCCCATGGTGAATACCAGAACTTCTCCAGCTTTCAATAGAGAAAGTCAGGCCTTCTCCAGCTTTCCAGGGTGAAAGTCAGGCCTTCTCCAGTTTTCCAGGGTGAACGTCAGATCGTCTCCATCTTTCCACAGTGAATATCTAATCGTCTCTAGCTTTCCATGGAGGAAGTCAGGCTTTCTCCAACTTTCCATGGCAAAGATCAGGTCTTTTTCAGCTTTCCATGGAGAAAGTCAGACCTTCTTCAACTTGTGCTCCCTCCAGATGCATCACATTCCCTCCCAACATGGATCCTTCTCTAAATGTTGTGCATTTAGCCGTGGAAGAAAGCCTGACAGAGCTGAGTCAGACCCTTCCACTTAAGGCTGAGCTCTGAACAGCTGCATGTTTAAAAATTGCTTCTGACTCCGGAACAGCTAGAAAAGATGTTTTAGGAAAATCTCTCAGAAGCTCAAAGAAAAGCTTTACCGGTTCTGGAAGAAGCCACCCACCAGCCTCCTTCCTGACTGGGACCAACTGGAATTCAGGAGGACCAAGAGCTGCTATTTATAGAGGTTGCTTAAGAACTTGAATTACGTCAGGAACATCTTACCGATGATGTTTAACTATCGTCTAAAGCCCTGAGTTTCCATTTCTTCCTAAACACCTTCAGTTTGTTTAGATTCAAAACCCCACTTTTACTAATATTATGGTTTTAAACGGCTTTGGAAGGGATCTTGGGAGGTCTTTTGGTCCAACCCACTGCTCAGGTAGGGAATGCTGTAGTAATGCTATAGTTAATCAGTGATGATTAACCTTTTTGGTGCCGAGTGCCCAAAGCAGCCGCGGCCAGAACCCCAAAATGCAATGCGAGCGCCCCCTCTCGCACATCAGTGGTGGGTTTCAAAAATTGTTCAAACCTACTCTGTGGGTGTGGCCTCCTTTGTGGGAGTGGCTTGCCACCCATGTGACCGGATGGGAGTGGCTTGCCGCCCATGTGACCGGAAATGAAGATGCCGACGACACTTGTCAGAACCACCTTAAATTACCTCACACACAGCACTGGCATGCATAAGAATAGGATGTCAACTTGGTTTTGAAAAGGCATCTTTGGTTTGCGTTAAAACAACTTCAACACACGCAACGTTCTGATTGCACCACAAACGCAGTAGTCATCCTTACCTTTCACAGAGGCACTGAGCTTTACAAATAGGAGCATGATAGTGTAGAATAATCATATCCAAGGACCAGAGGTGGGTTTCAAAAGATTTTGGAACCTCTTCTGTAGGTGTGGCCTGCTTTCCGGGTCCACTGGTGGAACCTCTTCTAACCGGTTCGGTAGATTTGACGAACCGGTTCTACCGAATAGGTTCGAACTGGTAGGAACCCACCTCTGCCGCACATACACCCTGCTCCCCCCTCTTGAGTGTCCCCCGCACATGCACCCTGCCACTCCACCCATTTTTTGCTTCCAAGTTGGTGCAGAAGGCCTTCCAGGCTCAAAAAAGGGTGGGGGGGGGCACGCACATGCGCAAACTTCCAAAATGCAATGAGAGCATCCCTGCACATACACCCCACCCCTCACGCATGCATCCCTGCATGTGCCCTGAAGCAGAGACCTGAAGCCCAGCTGGCCAGTGGGAGGTGCACGCGCATGCACAGTGGAGCTGGCTGGGGTGACTGTTGGCGTGCCTGCAGAGAGGGCTCTGCGTGTCCCCTGTGGCATGCGTGCCATAGGTTCAGCATCACGGTGCTATACCATTTCAGACAAATGGTAGTCCAATTTCGATCCATAACTCTGTTATTGGCTGCAGAGACCTTTCCCGAAGGGCTTCTGACAGTGAAATGAGGCTGGGGAGGGGGGGGTGCATCAATCCAGAGCCCATTTCCCAGCTGCAGAGGGTTTTCCAGAAGGGATTCTGACAACAAAAAAGAGTCCAGGAGCAATGCGCACGAGCGGCGGCAAGTGACCGCAGAAGAAGTGGGCTGGGAAGGCAAGGCAGATATCAGGGTAGCGAGGCCTGGTAAGTAGGGCAGCTCCACCCACCCACCATCCCCACCCCAGCTTAATTTTTACCCATGTACTTCACCTCACCTCCTGCATCTTGGAATAGACAGGGTCTTAATTAGGGCTTAGTCCTCCGGGATTGGGCGGCCTATAAATCCATTAAATAATAATTATTATTATTATTATTTGTGAGTAGGGCTTATATTGGTGCACATGTAAAAATCAAGCTAGGACTTCAGGATACGTCATATTTTTGGGGAAACATGGTACCACAGAGACTGTGGTGGGTTCCGGATCCCGTTGCAACCGGTACGGGGCCCAGCGTCCACCACATGAACATGCGCAGCGTGTGCATGCGTCCTTACCTCTTGCAACACCTCTGCGAGCCTCTGCAACGCTCCAGCTGCTCAGCGGAGCATCGCGCAGGGGCCGGGTGTTCCGTGAACAGAAGCACCGAAGAGCGCAAATACAGGTAAGGAGCTCGGGCGTGCGGGTGGGCCCTCCAGAGCACCATACCGGAACGATACCCGGTGCTCCGGGCAGGCACCGGTACGCTAGTACCGGGATGTACCGCCTGCAACCCTCCAGTGCACGGAGAACAGCACACACACTGCTAGAGAGAAGTTCCCTGAAAGTCTGAAAGCTCGGAAGACAAAACCGCTAGTCCTGGTAACTGAGTGATTGGCTCCTATGATAATCAGAATCCGCACCTACGTACAAGCCATCCATTTTTATTCATCACTATTTACTATTACTACTTTTTATTCAATAACATTGCCGCTTTGGAAAATACAATTTGTTTTGGACGGTGAGACCGAAAGAAAAATTTGGGATTATTGCAGCTGTCTTGTATGCAAACACTTTAAACATGAGAATTAAATTAAATAATTGCCCTATAGAAATGACTATTAGCCAAAGTACCACCAAGAGCTGCAACAAGGCACACATTTCTACTACAAATGGTTTACAGGCTGAGTTAACACACTGCCAATATGTATAGTCATGGTGTTTGGATAACCAAAATGTCAAGCCTGCAGCCACATTTTCCTGTGGGTCTTTGGCCTGCCACACTTTCTATTATTCTACTATGCATTTTCTATTGTGGGAAAATGGGAGGGGAGGGATTGTATGGAGTTGGATGATATGCAGCCATAACAAAATTCTTTCTAGAAAGCCAAGGTCATCCTTTGTCTCTGCACCTCTGCACCTGACTGGAACTGGATGGGTGGAACTGCCAGCATGGCAGTGGGAGATTGGACCATGGGATGGACTTGTGGGTGTGGGGGAGAAGATCTTGAACTTTCAACTGGGTGGGGAAAACCAGGAAGCTTTCAGATTTGGGTTTTCCCAGATGTGCCAACATGGCTCTCTTAATAAATGGGAACTTTGAGCAGTATTTTGCCTTGGACTCTGATTTAATTTTGGATGCTATTTGGAACCCTGACACAAAATTTATTGGCATCACATGTTGTGCAAAGATGTAAACTATGCAGACTGCAATAGATGTTTAAGTCATAAAATGTTTTATAAAATTTGCCAAATTTCAATTCCACAGGAATCAGGGGGTCACAGATTTTGGACACATTATGTAAGTTAGTCCATTTGGAGTACCTTGGTTGAAAAACTCTTGCCCTATGATGTACGAATTTGCCCAGTTAAAGGTTACAGGAATAAGAATATTAGTAACAAATACATATAAGCGCTCCTCCTTGTTGAACATTTTAGTCGTGCCAATGAATGACTGTCTATCTGCACCCATATGTTTCATCATCTATATTGGGAACTGCTGGGTGCTGAGATTGGTAACATAGCATCAATCTATCTGCAACAACCTGCCCTGTCTGACTTCAATCCTTTCCATTTAAAAACCGTTTTGCGGAATTCTAAATGCTTCTTGACATGGTGTGGGTCCCTCAAAAATTGGAAGGGAGAGAGCTGAGGCCCAGTTCTTACTAAGCTATTCACTTTAACCCCCAGAATTCCCGGAGAAAGGAATAGCAACAGCACTTATATACAGTACAGGGGTGAAATCCAGCAGGTTCTGACAGGTTCTGGAGAAATGGTAGCGGAAACTTTGAGTAGTTTGGAGAACTGGTAGCAGAAATTTTGAGTAGTTTGGAGAACCGGCAAATGCCACCTCTGGCTGGGAATGGAGATTTTGCAGTATCCTTCCCTTGGGGTGGGGTGGGAATAGAGATTTTGCAGTATCCTTCTGCCATGCCCACCAAGCCATGCCCACAGAACCAGTAGTAAAAAAAATTGAATTTCACCACTGCTTATATACCTCTTCACAGTGCTTTTATAGCCCCCTCTAAGCGGTTTACAGGGTCAGCCTCTTGTCCCCAACAATCTGGGCCCTCATTTTACCCACCTCGGAAGGATGGAAGGCTGAGTCAACCTTGAGCCTGGTGAGATTTGAACTGCCAAATTGCAGGTAGCTGGCAGTCAGCAAAAGTAGCCTGCAGTACTGCATTCTTATGTCCTGATCATTAGTGATCCTTCTACCGAACTGCCTGGTTTTGACCCACCTCGCTGTGTCTGGACCAAATTGAACAGAATTAGGTTTGATACAGGAAGAAGAACTGATACTGCCCTGTATCAGTGAGTCTGGAAAGATTCCCCTCGTTGCGATTGTGGTGCTGATATACAAACTACTAGCTGGATACCAGTGCTTCACGATGAAGCTATGTGATCGGGCTATGCAGGAGAAATTCAGTTCATAATCCGTTGGCTCAGTGGTGGTTGGTGATTGAAAGGGAATATCAGTCCCACCGCCTTGAGTCCGGAGGCAGTTCCATAGGTGGAAGGCATAGACATTTTGGTGAGGTACTGACGTTTAGTACTGTAAGTAGCCCCAGACTACTCCTGAGTGAAGGAGTGGAATATCTGCCAGTTTGAACTGAGGTAACAGAATGTGAGGCAACTGGAAGTTGGAACAGAGTTCTTTTCAGGTGAGGAGGGGGGGGGGTAGAATGTTTAACTCCTTAGCATCAGAGCATGTTAATATAAGGCAACTGGCAGTTGGAACAGAGTTCTTTTCAGGTGGGGAGGGGGAGTAGAACTCCTTAGCATCAGAGCGTGTTAATTACTGTATAAAAAATACTAATCATCTGATGGTCATTTCGAAAAATCCTTTCTTAGTGAGCACCTGTTCTCTGGTTCCCTAGAACAGGAGTGTCAAACTCAGTTTCATTGAAGGCTGCATCAGGGCTGTGGTTGACCTCGGTGGGGCCAGGTGGGATGGCCAACTGGGTAAGTGCGGCCAGCTTGACGCCACTCACTGGGCCTGGCCAACTGGGTGGGCGTGGCCAGACGCCACTGCCCAAACTGTTGGCCTGTTTCCTCTTTGCACTGGGTAGATCGGGCTGAAGCCACACTGGCCCGATGTTTCTTCTTCACATTAGGTAGACCGGCCTGAAGCGCCATGGGCCACCCCCTTACATTTTCCAAGATGGCCCCATGGACCAGATCCAATCACAATCACCCCATGGATCTTGTATTTGACACCCCTGCTCTAGAAGATCTGTACGAAGCAATGACAGGTAATATCAGTGTTCCAATATCTCAGGGGCTGCCACAAAGAAGAGGGAGTCAAACTATTCTCCAAGGCACCTGAGGGTAGAACAAGAAGCAATGGGTGGAAACTAATCAAGGAGAGAAGGAACCTAGAACTAAGGAGGAATTTGCTGACAGAACAATTAATCAGTGGAACAGCTTGCCTCCAGAACTTGTGAATGCCCCAACACTGGAAGTCTTTAAGATGTTGGATAGCCATCTGTCTGAAACGGTATAGGGTTTCCTGCCTAGGCAGGGGGTTGGACTAGAAGACCTCCAAGGTCCCTTCCAACTCTGCTATTCTATTGTATTGTATATGCCTGGAGTGTTGAATTGGACATCCAGTTATGAGGCCACTGTGGTATTCCTGTTGAAGAATGGTATATAATTATGTTCATTGTGGGTATATTTTTACTTCTGTCATGTTCTCATCGCATGCTAAATAAATAAATAATAAAACCATTTGGCTTTTAAGGAAATAAAACTTTTTTTATATATATACACGACCTCTATTTGCTTTTCTGGTTTTATTTTATACACAGTTATTTGATGGTTTTATAGCAGGAGATCTTTAGCAGCCCTGACATTATTTAGGGATCCATTAATGACATGTTTGAAGGGTATTTTATTGTCAGATATTCTTGTTCTCCATTGCCCGTGGAGCTGGCTTGCCGGGAGCGTGTGATTTATAAATAGGGCAAATAAATAAATTCGAGCCAATCTTGGCTGGCATTTTGGGTGCTTTCCAAAAGCCCTAATGTGTTCACTAGGATGAAATCTGAGACCTGCTCTCTACGGAGTGAGATGATTTAAGTCCATCTGCCAAGCGGTTTGGACCTCCCATATCCAAAGATCCTTAGATCCAAGTTTCTGCTATCCAAAGATCCTTAGATCCAAGAAAGCACATCTCTCTATTCCATCTGCCTCCTCTCCTAGAAGGGGTTGGAGAGGGGTAACTATGAGAGGGATCTTGGAGGATCCCAATTAAATATGAGCCAACAGTATTCAGCCGCCACCAAAAGAACTAAGTGTCAGCCCTGCAGCTGGTTCCTTTTGGCCTGCCACACTAATATTCTATTCTATTATGCTGTTTCATTAGTGGGGAATTGGGAGGGGGAATAGTAAGGAGTAGAGCAATAGCAGTTAGCAATAGCAGTTAGACTTATATACCGCTTCATAGGGCGGTTTACAGAGTCAGCATATCGCCCCCACAGTCTGGGTCCTCATTTCACCCACCTCGGAAGGATGGAAGGCTGAGTCAACCTTGAGCCGGTGAGATTTGAACCGCTGAACTGCAGATAGCAGTCAGCTGAAGTGGCCTGCAGTACTGCACCCTAACCACTGCGCCACCTAGAACATGATGTTGCCAAAAGAAAATTCTTTCTAGAAAGCCAAGGTCATCCTTTGTCTCTGCACCTCTGCACCTGACCGGAACTGGATGGGTGGAAGATGCCAGCGTGGCGGTGGGAGATTGGACCATGTGATGGAATTGTGGGTGGAGGGGGGCAGGATCTTGAACTCTCAACTGGGTGGGGAAAACCAGGAAGCTTTCAGATTCGGGTTTCCCACAGATGTGCCAACATGTCTCTCTTAATAAATTGGAACTTTTGAGCAATGCTTTGCCTTGGACTCTGATTTAATTTTGGATGTTATCTGGAACCCTGACACTAAGTTGCATTAACAGAGGGATTCAATCAATCACGTCAGGTATTAGTAAGTCCTGAAGATCTAGAATACTGGATCCAGTTTTGGTCACCACATTATTAAAAAGATGCTGAGGCTGTAGAACAGGGGTTAGGGAAGTGAGGGCGAACCTTTTCAGCACCGAGTGCCCAAACTGGAACATGTGTGCGCTTATGTGCATGTATGCACATGTGCGCCAGGGCCCAGGAACTCCGAAGACCAGCTGATCGGTGTGCATGTGCAGGCCAGGCACCTGGTCTTCTGGCTTCCGGCGCACGTATGCCACCTGGTCTTCACGCGTGCTGGATCCCAAAGACCAGGTGGCCGGCACGCGCATGTGCACTGGCCAGCTGGTCTTCGGGATTCTGGGGCTCTGGCATGTGCAAAGATTGCCGGTGTGCATGCATGTGCCGGAAACCGAAAGAGCAGCTGGCAACGGGACATGTGCCCACAGAGAGGGCTCTGTCTGCCCCCCCCGGCACACACGCCACAGGCTTGCTCTCATGGGTTTAGGGTTTGCAAACATCTGACAAGCAAAGTCGGTGGGGGAAGAACTGCATGATTCACTTAACAACTTTGGCAAGAGAGGTCATAAAATGGGGCAAAACTCACTTAACAACTGGCTTGTTTAGCGCCTGAATTTTTGGGCTCAGCTACGGTCGTAAGTCAAAGAGTATTGACATAGGCAAAACCAATCTGCCCCACGGCGTTCAGTGTAGCCTCAGCAACCATAATTCACTGCCCAGCCACTTTCTCCCCGCCCTGCCTTCTCTACAGGGTTGTTGTTCTGGAGAGAAAAGTCAAAGGGCAACCGCACCTACGTTGCCTACAGCTGACTCTCCTGCAGGAAGGGCAGCATATGAAGAAATGCAGGCAGTCTCGACTTACAATGGTTCATTTAGCGACCGTTCAAATTTACGACGGCCCTGAAAAATATGACTTATGACCATTTTTAGACTTAGAGGCTTAGAATAACTTTATTTCACTTTGAATGCACACTAATCATCATACATTAAAATGAAATTTCATTGCATGCAGCTCTCAAAGGGTCTCCACCTCTAATATACACAACATAAACATGATAAAACAAATAAATATGCATATACCTACATATTGTGGCCCAGCAGGAGCCGTTGGAGTGCCCCCAGACTCTGACAGCAAAGGGCCCTATGAGTTGGCCCTGGAGGATGTGGAGGACCCTGGACAGAGTTCTTGACTCTGAGCAGGGCAAAGAGAGACTGGTTGGCCACCAGGTGGCGCCTGAGCCTTGGATCAGTGGAGAGGAGACAAGGGAGAGTGATCCAGAAACCAACTGTGAGTTGTTCCAGGATGCACGCCATCGAAGAGCTACTCGGCGTCAAGAACAACTACGTAATTACAGGAGGTAATTACGCTCGGCTGATGGTCATTAGGCTCCACTCCAGACTATAAAAGAGACTGCTTGTTCCATGCCCTTCTTGCAGAAATCAATGCTTGGACTAAAGAGAAACTAACTTGGCAGGCTGGATTGCTGCCAGAGTTTGTTTGCATTGCTGCCAAGGTTTGTCGGACGTGCTGCCAAAGTCCTTATCTGTTTGTTTACTTGGCTTTCAGCCACCAAGAGTCTGGACTTGTTATTAAAGGACATTCTCATTTAAGCTTATCTCGGCATTCATTACTGGACGGAGGAGGGAGTCAGAACACCTACATATATTATATGATACAAAGAAGCAACACAGTCTAGTTCGGATGTATACATATACAAACAAAGCTGTTACAGAATCTGGTAGACCTGCTAGAAATACTTCGAAAACTCCTCCCAGAGGGGAGCAACAGAAGCAGACCGTGAAGTGGGTGTGTGGGGTCTCTAACAATGCTCTAAGCACATAGTACTTGTAAGTGGTATCCTGAGTAACAGAAAGCAAGCTTCCTGTAATCTCCACTGTCTTCACCACTCTCTGTATGGACTTTCTATCTGAGACACTGCGGCCACCAAACCAAACAGGTGATTGTTAAATCAATCTCAGTTGTGGTTCTGTACAAAGTGGCCAGGAGGGAAGGAGGAAGATGTGCTCTCCTCCTCCGATGCAGGAAATGAAGACGCTTCATTTCACGCTTCACTAAGGACGACATGTGGAGAGTCCAGATTGTTAATTATCTGCTCCCCCGGTTACCTTTTCACAATTACTTGCGACCTTCAAAAATCAAAATTCAGGTGCTGGGCAACTAGTTCATGTTTATGACCATTGCTGTGTCCCACGGTCACGTGATGCCCTCTGGCGACCTTCTGACAAGCAAAGTCAATGGGGAAGCCAGATTCACTTAACAGCCAAGTGACTATCTTTACAACTGCGGTGATTCACTTAACAACTACCTGGTTGCAACTGGCTGGTCGCGAACAGCAGGGAGGTGACACGTGGCTGGATCCAGACGATAGTTAACACCTCTCTCCGGGAGGGATCCTTCCCACTCCTTCTAAAGGTTGCAGTGGTGAGACCCCTCCTGAAGAAGCCATCTTTGGATCCAGCCATCTTGAGCAACTACCGTCCAGTTTCCAAGTTTGGGAAGATTGTTGAGAAAGTGGTGGCCTTTCAATTCCGGCCGTCCTTGGATGAAACCGATTATCTGGATTCCTTTCAGTCTGGATTCAGGCCTGTCTACAGCATAGAAACTGCTTTGGTCACGCTGATCAATGATCTCTGGAGAGCCAGGGATAGGGGCCATGCCTGTATCCTAGTGCTCCTTGACCTCTCAACGGCCTTCGATACCATCGACCATGGTATCCTTCTGCGACGGTTGCGGGAGGTGGGAGTGGGAGGCACCGTTCTTCGGTGGTTCTCCTCCTACCTCTCAGACAGGTTGCAGTCGGTGTTGGTTGGAGGGCAGAGATCGACCCCCAGGCCCCTCAATTATGGGGTGCCGCAGGGTTCGGTCCTGTCCCCCCTCCTATTTAATATCTACATGAAGCCGCTGGGTGAGATCATGCGTCGGCACGGGATAAAATACCACCAATACGCGGACGATACTCAGCTGTATCTGTCCGCCCCGTGCCAACTCAGTGAAGCGGTTGAAGTGATGTGTCAGTTCCTGGAGGCTGTCAGGGTCTAGATGGGAATGAACAAGCTTGCACTCAATCCCGACAAGACTGAGTGATGCTCCCTCCCAAAGATTGGCCATGTACTCCATCTCTCAGGCTGGGGGGTGAAATTATACGCCCCTCAGAAAGGGTTCGCAATTTGGGAGTCCTCCTGGACCCACAGCTGACTTTAGAACATCATCTGTCAGCTGTGACCAGGGGGGCATTTGCCCAGGTTCGCCTGGTGCACCAATTGCGACCCTACCTGGACAGGGAGGCCCTTCGAATAGTCACTCACGCCCTTGTGACCTCAAGACTGGACTACTGTAACGCACTCTACATGGGGCTGCCCTTGAAGAGTATTCGGAGACTTCAGCTTGTCCAGAATGCAGCCGCGCGAGCGATTGTGGGTGCACCTCGGTACACCCACGTTACACCTATCCTCCGCGAGCTGCACTGGCTGCCCATTGGGCTCCGGACACACTTCAAGGTGCTAGTCGTTACTTTTAAAGCCCTGCATGGTATTGGACCTGGGTACTTGAGAGACCGACTCCTGCCAATTACCTCCCTACGACCAATTAGATCCCACAGATTAGGCCTCCTCCGAATTCCACCGGCCAGCCAGTGTCGAATGGCAACTCCCCGGGGGAGGGCCTTCTCTGTGGCTGCTCCGGCCCTCTGGATCGATCTCCCCATTGAGATCCGGACCCTCACCACCCTTCCGGCTTTCCGCAAAGCCACTAAGACCTGGTTGTTCCGGCAGGCCTGGGGCTGATGAATTTCCAGCCCCACTTGAATTGTTGCGACTGTTGCTGTGTTTTAATTTGTCTGTCTTTTGTTTCCTATTTGTATCCCCTCTTCCCCTTTGGTTGTTAGCTGCCCTGAGTCTCTCGGGAATAGGGCGGCATACAAATTGAATAAACATCAAACATCAACTGTGGTAGGAAAATTCATAAATTCATAAAAACTCACTTAACCGATGTCTCACTTGGCAACATAAATTTTAGGCTGTGGTTGTAAGTCGAGGATTACTTGTAATCATCCTCAAAGCTAAACCTGGCTAATCAATTGCACAGATGCAGAAAATGGGAGACGCTGTTTTTTTTTATTCAAAGGGGGAAGTTTTTAACCTTTCGGGGGCCGGAGACAATGAGGACTGGAGCCTTGGAGACAAGCAAAGCCCACCTCAAATTAATTGCGTTGAACAAAGGAAGCTTAGCATAAAGCCATAAATCCACAGAATTCCCAGGGAGAACTTTTAAAAGGTTTCAAAACTGCTTTCAATCAATTTCCAGCGAATCCATTGAAGCTGCGTTTTGCACTTACGCTTGCTAAAAGATCCGTGGGTGGCATTTCACTAAGGGAGCAGGTGGGCCCCTTTGCAAAAAGAAAAAGAAAAAGAAAAATTGTGAAAAGTGAAATGGCGGTCCTGCCACCAGGATTGCCACTCGGACCAAAGGAGGACCTGATTGGTGATGTGGAAAGCCAAAGGATGGGATAGGAAGGATGCTGAATTCACTAAGGCTGGAATCTCGCTCATGGGGAGGAAGTTCTCCAGAGGTTGGCGGGCTAAAGCTTGTCTTCCTAGCTAGGAAGAATTCATTGTCATCATCCCTGATCATAATTAGAGTAGAGTAGAGTAGAACAGAACAGAACAGAATAGAATAAGAATGGATAGGATAGGATAGGATAGGATAGGATAGGATAGGATAGGATAGGATAGGATAGGATAGGATAGGATAGGATGAGAAGAGAAGAGTAGAGAAGAGAAGAGAAGGGAAGAGAAGAGTAGAGAAGGGAAGAGAAGAGAAGAGAAGAGTTGGAGGGACCTTGGAGGTCTTCTAGTCCAACCCCCTGCCTAGGCAGGAAACCCTATACCATTTCAGACAAATGGTTGTCCAACATCTTCTTAAAGACTTCCAGTGTTGGAGCATTCACTACTTCTGGAGCCAAGCTGTTCCACTGATTAATTATTCAAACTGTCAGGAAATTTCTCCTCAGTTCTAAGTTGCTTTTCTCCTTGATTAGTTTCCACCCATTGCTTCTTGTTCTACACTCAGGTGCCTTGGATAATAGTTTGACTCCCTCTTCTTTGTGGCAACCCCTGAGATATTGGACTGCTATCATGTCTCCCCTCGTCCTTCTTTTCATTAAACTAGATATATTCAGTTTCTGCAACCGTTCTTCATATGTTTTAGCCTCCAATCGCCTAATCAACTTTGTTGCTCTTCTCTGCAGTCTTTCTAGAGTCTTCGCATCTTTTCTACATCGTGGCAACCAAAACTGAATGCAGTATTCCAAGTGTGGCCTTACCAAGGCATTATAAAGTGGTATTAACACTTCACGTGATCTTGATTCTATCCCTCTGTTGATGCAGCCTAGAACTGTGTTGGCTTTTTTGGCAGCTGCTGCACACGGCTGGCTCCTATTTAAATGGTTGTCCACTAGGACTCCAAGATCCCTCTCACAGTTACTACTATTGAGCAAGGTACCACCTATACTGTACCTGTGCATTTCGTTTTTCTTGCCTAAATGTAGAACCTTACTCTTTTCTTGTTCTATCCTCTGGTGCTTTGGAGAATAGTTTGACTCCCTCTTCTTTGTGGCAACCCCTGAGATATCAGAACACTGCTATCATGCCACCCCTAGTCCTTCTTTTCATTAAACTAGACATACCCAGTTCCTGCAACACGCACACTCACATTTCTGAATTGGTAGGGAACGTAAGTGAATCCTACCCCTCGTCATATTATAAATTAATAAAGACTATAAACATAAAAAGTTTAAACACTATTCAGTTCTTCTTATGCCAGGCAGCGGGCCATCTGTTGAGTCTATCTCTCTGCCGTTCAGTTTTAATAGAAATCCAGTAATACGTACTTAATAAACAGGAGGACATTAGATTCCAGCGCAATTCAGTTATGCATTCGTTTTCCTCACGGTCTTCAGTAAAGATATCCAACAAAACATCAGGAAGATGATTTAGTGCAGTGTTTTGCAATCTTGGCGACTTTAAGTCCTGTGGACTTCAACTCCCAGAATCCCCCAGCAAGTTGAAGTCCACAGCATTTGAAGTCGCCAAGGTTGGGAAACACCGATTTAGTGGCAATAAAATAATAATCACTGGATGAGTTTTCTGGTTCTATGATTGAGGGCCTTGGCGAGGCGAAGGGGCTTGTGTGGGGATATAAAATTGTGGGCTAAGTTAAAGTTCCCCAACCTTTCTGGGTTAGTGGCCCAGAGGAGTGGGAGGGAGGGGCAGGGCCTTTACGCACACATGCGCATGTGCAAATGGGACCATGCGCATGAATGGGGTCATGAGCATGCGCACAATGCAAACGGGATGGGAACAGTAGAGCCCGTGTGGTGATTCCAGCAACGGTAAAGCCCGTGGGGTACCGTGACCTGTCAAAACCGCGCTCGACTAAGCCACACCCAATTAAACCGCGTCGCTGACGTCATCAACAGGGCGACAACAGCCAGCGCGGAGAAAGAAGGGCGCTTTAAATAGCGCTTTGAAAGCAAGCTGATTCAACTTAAGGTAAGGGTTAGGTTTAGGGTTAGGTTAAGGGTTAGGTTTAGGTTTAGGGTTAGGTTAAGGGTTAGGGTTAGGTTAAGGGTTAGGTTAAGGGTTAGGATTAGGTTTAGGGTTAGGTTAAGGGTTAGGTTTAGGGTTAGGTTTAGGGGGGTTAGGTTTAGGTTTAGGGGTTAATTTTAGGTTTAGGGTTTACAGCGTGCTTCTGTCTCCGTGCTGTTGTCGCCCTGTTGATGACGTCAGCGACGCGGTTTAGTCGGGCGCGGTTTAGTCGAGCGCGGTTTTGTGGTGGAACCATGGGGTACTTGCCATGGCGGTAGCACCCTCACAGCAATGCTAGCACAAGCGGGGTGTCTGCATTCATACATGCATGTCCATAGGCCATCCAGACATGTCGCCCAGTGGCCAACAGGCCATGGCTCAGTAGTGGCCCACAGCCTACAGGTTGGGAACCCCTGAGCTAAGTTGTTAGATGTGTATATCAGGAGTGGATTTTTGCTGGTTTGGTGCGCACGCGATTTGCTCTCCGCGCATGCAAAGTTGCTGTAAATAGGTCGGTGCCTGCACAGAACATTAAAAATGTCATAAAACATGCTGCGGCAATCGGGGAACCGGTTCAGGGGCGTGGCGAGCCTGCCATCCCTACCAGTTCGGCAACCCAGTTGCAATTTCCACTAACCAGTTCACTCCAACCGATGCAAACCGGTAGCAATCGATCTCTGGTGTATATGTCCAGAGGGGACTCCCAAGGGGAACAGGGCACAAATAGATACACTAGGCCAGTGTTTCTCAACCTTGGCAACTTGAAGATGTCTGGACTTCAACTCCCAGAATTCCCCAGCCAGCATTCGCATTCGCTGGCTGGGGAATTCTGGGAGTTGAAGTCCGGACATCTTCAAGTTGCCAAGGTTGAGAAACACTGCACTAGGCTAACGTCAATCACACCTGCCAAACCGCATTGGACCCGAATGGCAGATTATGGTCTGTTCCTTCCCTATGTCAATACAGGTAGTTCTCGGTTTACAACAATTCATTTAGTAACTGCGGCACTGCCAAAAATGATGATGATGATGATGGGTTTTCACATTTATAACCCTTGCAGCCACCCATGGCTACAGGATCAGAATTCAGATACTGGGCAATTGGTACATACTTATGAGGCTTGCATTGTCCAGGGGTCGTGTGATCCGCTTTTGCAACCTTCTGACAAGCCAAGTCAATGGGGAAGCCAGATTCACTTAACAACCGGGTTAAGTGCAGTGAATCAACCTCAGTGATTCACTTAACAACTGTGGCAAAAAAGATCGTAAAACAGGGGCAAAACTCACTTAACAAATGTGTCACATAACAACAGAAATGTTGGGCTCAATTGTGGTCATAAGTTGAGGACTACCTGCACATCGTCGTCATTTTTCTCAGTGCTATACAGGTAGTCCTCGACTTACGACCTCAAACAATACAAACCAGAATTTCTGTTGTTAAGCAAGGCAGTTAAGTGAGTGAAATATATATATTTGCCATGCTGGTTGCCGAGTGACCAAATTTTGATCACGTGACTTTGGGGACATTGCAACGGTCCGAAAGGTGAGTGGGGGTTGAAAGTCACCTTTTCTAGCGGCATGTTAACTTCAAATAGTCGCTAAACGAATGGGTTTAAGTCGAGGATTACCTGTAGTTGTGATTCGAGTGGCGCAGCTGTCTAGAAGATGGGAAATAAGAAAAATTGTGATGAGGGAGCTAGTTTTTCCTTGGCTCTCAATTTTAACAGCTGAGGGAAAGTGGAGGCTATAGGTCCTTTAAATTTAAAAATTTATTTAAAAAATTAAATTAAAAAAAAGGAAACTTGTAGGAAAATAGGACTCACTTCTGGTTCAGGTTTTTGGGTGACCCCTTTGAAGATCCCTATTAATAGTTTTTATCTGCAAAAAAAAATCCAATCATAATGTTGCCCTGTACTCATGGCACATGTCTCATGAAGGAAATTGACGGCATTGCTTATGTTTCAAATTAAAGTTTCTCAAATCCCCCAGAGGAACATCACTTGAAAGACTCTAGAGCAGTGGCGTTTTCAAGTTTTGCCACTTTAAGGCTTAAGAGTGGCCAACACACTTTTAGAGAAACTAAGGATGGACTGATTGCATCCTGTAAAACCGGTGTTCTGACTTAGGCTTCCCCAAAAAGCATGAAGCAGATTCCTGGTCCCGGCAAAACCCCTTTTATTAAACGAATGTGAATTCCTCTCATTCACACTCAGCAAAGGCCTGGCAAACAGTCTTTCAAAGGAGTATTTATGACTATAGACCTTATCTGTCTTGGAAAGCTGCCATGTCAATATTTTCCAAAGGAGGTGCTGTGCAAGGAAAGACTGGGCACAGAGTCTCTGAGATTCACAGACAGATCTTCACACTCCTGAAATGAGTGAACAAATTGTTTCCTGCAAAAGCCCACTCCCCTTTCGCTCCTCTTTTATTTTCTCTAGGAGGGGCCATTCACCATCCACCTGTGACTTTATTCCAAAGTTGACCCAGATTTCCCGAGGTGTCACAGTGGGTAGAGTGCAGTACTGCAAGCCACTTCAGCTGACTACTATCTGCAGTTCAGCGGTTCAAATCTCACCAGCTCAGGGTTGACTCAGCCTTCCATCCTTCTGAGGTGGGTAAAATGAGGACCCAGATTGTTGGGGGCAATATGCTGACTCTCTGTAAACCGCTTAGAGAGGCCTGAAAGGCCTATGAAGCGGTATATAAGTCTACTGCTATTGCTATTGCTATTGCTATGAAGTGGTATATAAGTCTAACTGCTATTGCTATTGCTACTGCTATTGCTATTCTTAGCTGTTCTTTTCTTCTGGCAGCTCTGCGCATGCGCGCACTGTGAACAGGCTCCAGGTGTTCCAGAGGTGGGTTGCTCCCGGTTCTGCTCAGATCAGGCAAACTGGTAGTAGTGGCGGCGGGAGGCTCTGCCCACCCAAGCGGACGCTTCTGCGTATGCGCAGTCGCATTGCGTGCAAGCACATCCGAACCCCTGGTAAAACAATTGGCAACCCACCACTGGGCTGAATGCTATTTAGCTCCACAGGGAGCTGAGAACTGCCAGATGGCCTCAGCCCACTGGTGGGTTGCCGGTACGGGTGTACAAGTGCCTGCCCGGAGCACTGGGTATCGCTCCTGTACAGTGCTCCAGAGGGCCCACCCGCCTGCCTGAGCTCCTAACCTGTATTTGAGCTCTTCGGTGCGTCCGCAGAGGGACACAGAGCACACAGCGCCTGCGCAATGCTCTGCTGAGCAGCTGGAGGCTCGCGGAGGCTCGCGGAGGCACCACAAGAGGTAAGGAGGCATGCGCGCACTGTGTGCATTCATGTGGAGAACGCCAGGCCCCATTACAACCATACCAGTTGCAATGGGATACGGAACCCACCACTGCCTCATCCCCATCTCTGCCTCCGATACAGAGCCCACGTCGGAGCCTTCCCCAGCCTCCAGGACTGGCCCATGTTCCTCCCCAACCTCCTCACTGTCCGACTCTGCTGCCAGTTCTGCTGACCGCTGGCAGGCCACAACAAGCAGAGCCAACCAGACGGGGAACAACAGAGCTAATCAGATTAACAGAACAGGATAACGAAGTTGGAAGGGTACCTTGGAGGTATTTTATCCCAACCCCTTGCCCAAGCGGGAGACCCTATACCACTCTCCTAGTCAGTGGCGGGTTCCAGATCCCGTCGCAACCAGTTCGCTGTGATGGGGCCGGGCATCCACCACGTGCACATGCACTGTGCACGCATGCGCACCACCGCTCTGTGATGCTCCAGCTGCTCGGTGGAGTATCGCGCAGGCTCCGTACGCTGCATGCGCATGTGCAAATGGCCCGGTTGGGTCAAAGACAGGTAAGGAACGCAGGTAGGTGGGTGGGCCCTCCGAAGCACCGTACCAGAACAGTGCCTGTGTGCTTCACCCCCGTACTCCGCCTGCCCCCCGCACCTGCACTCATGTCTCCCGTGACCAAAACGTCAGTTGGCCGGCAGGAGGTGCACACGGCTTGCAAGGTGGAGCTAAGCTGGGTGACAGCTCCGTGTGCCATGTGTGGCACGCGGGCCATAAGTTCACTACCACGGATCTAGAACCTGTATATAAAGGGGGTTAGACTAGAAGACTTCCAAGGTCCCTTGCAAAAACCTTGTTATTCTGTATTCGGGAAGTTGCCAGGAGACGAGACAGACTCAATGGGCCCCGCGGCGTCTCACGATTCCGCTAGTCAGTTGTTCTAGCCAGCTACCATATGCTCACTTCATTCAGCAAAGGGCCCACCTGCTCCATCACTGCAAGAGACCCCCGTTGTCATTTCTGCAGTTGACATGGAAAGTTAATCGCTCGGTTCAGAAGAAGTCGCCGTCAAGAACAAGCAGACACCCACATTTGTACACCATGCGCTTTTAAAATATCATTAGTCATAAAACCGTAACTGCCAGCCAATCAACCCTTTGCTTCTCCCACCAAGGCTGATTAACTCAATTCAGACTGACAACCGACTTCTGGCCCGAACAATAACGCTTGAACAGGAAACTGAAATGGGACCGGATGAAAAATTGCCGTCCAGGATCTCCAGCTGAAAATGCTGCGAAGCAGGAAAACTGCTCTTTGATTTATGGACTCGCAAAACTTCCTCAGCAGAGTTTGAAGTCGCGGGCAAGAATGAAGGACCTGAGCGACAATTCTAATTAAAAATTTAAAAAGCAGAAATAACACTCCACATGGAATCGAACGGATAAAAAGAATGAATGAATCAGTAAAAGGTGGTCCTTGAATTGCCACCACAAACGAGCCCAAAATTTATGATGCTAAGCAAAACAGGTGTTAAGCAAAGTTGGCTGAACTGTGGCCATTTTCTTTTTGTGTCGTTGTTAGAGAGGTTTCTTTTCTCACAGCTTCAGAGCTGACACGGCCTGGTGTGAGGGGGCCGGGGAGAGGTTAGTAGAGATTAGCTGGTGTATTGTTGTTGTGGCCCGCCGGCGGCCAGTGCAGCTGGCAACAGAGTCAGACAGTGAGGAGGTTGTGGAGGAGCATGGGCCAGTCCTGGAGGCTGGGGAAGGCTCGGATGAGGGCTCTGCATCGGAAGCAGGGAGGGAGCCAGGGCCGTATGCCAGTTATCAGCTGCCTTTGGAGTCAGACAGCAATGAGGCAGAGGAACAGCTGGAGCCTGTTCCCAGTGTGCGCATGCGCAGAGCTGCCAGAAGACAAGAACAACTAAGAAAGCAGAGTTGACTTAGGAGTAAAGCCACACCTTGGAGGTGATTGGCCCCTCCCATAGGAAACAAGAGAGGAGCGAATGGGGAGAGGGGCTTTTGCAGGAAACAATTTGTTCCTTCGGTCGTTTCAAGAGTGGAAAGTTCTGTTTGTGACTATAAGAGACTCTGTGCCAAGTGTTGCCTTGCCCTGTGTTTGGAAACTACTTATCTGGCAGCTTGCCAAGCGAGATAAGGTTCGTGTTGATAAATATTCCTCTTGCTAAAGCCTTGCTGACTGTGAATGAAAGGAATTCACAGTTGTGTAAATAAAAGGGTTTTTTGCTGGGACCAAGACTCTGCTTCTTGCTTTTTTAAGGAAGCCTTAAAAAGAACAGTTGTCGTCTAAATAAAATTATTTCCCCTGGGAATCAAGGATGCAGATGCCTGCAGGACATAGGCTGAGGTCATCCTGCAACTGGACTGAGACTCTGAGAGGGAAAATTATGAAGTTTTACTTTTAATTAAGGGAGGAAACTGGCACCCAGCTTAGAGCCAGTTTTCCACCAGGAAGTTGCTAATTGGTTACGTCCAAATAAAAATGTTCTTTGAGGAAATTGCCTGCCTCGGAATTCTTATTAAATGGAGCGTATTACTCACTGACAGTGAGTTACTTTCTTGCCTCAGCTTGAAGCGTATCACTGCCATTGTTGGGTTAGTAACATGGTTGTAAAGTGAATCGGGCTTCCCCAATGACTTTGCTTGGGCCCATCTAACCATCTCAACATCGTTTCCACCACAAAACCGCGTTCGACTAAAGGGCGCTCGACGAAACCGCGTAGCTGATGTCATCACAGCGCGACAACAGCGCGGAGAAAAAAGCACGCTGTAAACGCTAAATCTAAAATTAACCCCTAAACCTAAAACTAACCCCCCTAAACCTAATCCTAAACCTAACCCTAACCCTAACCCTAACCCTTAACCTAACCCTAACCCTAACCCTAACCCTTAACCTAACCCTAAACCTAACCCTAAAGCTAACCCTAACCCTAACCCTAACCCTTAACCTAACCCTAAACCTAACCCTAACCCTTAACCTAACCCTAAACCTAACCCTAACCCTTAACCTAACCCTAAACCTAACCCTAAAGCTAACCCTAACCCTAACCCTAACCCTTAACCTAACCCTAAAGCTAACCCTAACCCTAACCCTAACCCTTAACCTAACCCTAAACCTAACCCTAACCCTTAACCTAACCCTAACCCTAACCCTAACCCTTAACCTAACCCTAAAGCTAACCCTAAAGCTAACCCTAACCCTAACCCTAACCCTTAACCTAACCCTAAACCTAACCCTAACCCTTAACCTAACCCT